>NC_084625.1:37156054-37338554 GCF_033978795.1 Nerophis ophidion
GTCTTTACTGCATCCGTGTTTTCCGCATTAAGCCGATGGACATGATGGAGCGAATGAGGCGGTGGTCGGTCCAGCAGTCGTCTGCACTGGTCATTGCTCTGGTGTTTAGGACGTCCCGGCGGTCTTTAGAGCGGACAATGACATAGTCAACGAGATGCCACAGTTTGGAGCGAGGGTGCATCCATGATGTTTTGAACTTGGTTTTCTGACGGAAAAGTGTAATGGTGATGACCAGGTTGTGCTCCGAGCACTTAGTTAGCAGTAGTGTGCCATTAGAGTTTGTATTTCCAAACCATTCTCTCCCCAGCGTACCCCTCCATAGGTGGTGGTTTCGTCCCACTCTGGCATTGAAGTCTCCGAGCAGGATTAACTTGTCCTCCTTGGGGACTTCAGATAGAACTTTGTCCAGGTCAGCATAAAAAGCCTCCTTAACTTCATCTTGTGCATCAAGGGTTGGTGCATAGGCACCAACGACCGTGGCCATATGACTGCTAGCAAGCATAAGGCGTAAGGTCATTAGGGCCTCATTGATGCCCACAGGGAGTTCATGGAGGTGGTTGACGAGGCAGTTCTTAATAGCAAAACCCACACCGTGGATTCGTGGCTCATTTGCAGGCTTTCCTTTCCAAAAGAAAGTATATCCACCTTTTCCTTCCTTCAGCTGCCCTTCGTCGGCCAGTCGGGTCTCGGAGAGTGCTGCGATGCCGATCTGGAACTTCCTTAGCTCTTTGGAGATGATGGCAGTTCGCCTTTCAGGTCGATCGCTGGATTGGTTGTCCATGAGGGTTCGCACGTTCCAGGCTCCAATGTGTAATTTGTGTTTTCTTAGTTTCTGACCGCGTGGTGGTGATCCCTCTGGATGCGGTATTCCAGACAGGATGTTGCGAGGCAGGCTATTTTTAGGGTACCTTTTCTAACGCCCTCCCCTACTGGGGTGAGCAGAGTGGATCCTGAATAGGGCTGCTCAGTCATGGGTGCAGCTGTCGAGAAGCTCTTCTGCCTCAGTCCATGAGCTTAACGACTGAATCTAACCCCCACTGCCTGTGTGCCAGGTTGTGGCTAGGGACTGCCAGACTTCACTGTCCTGCCCCCGTTACCCCTTCCCGGTCGCCAAAGGACTTTGAATTATCCGGGATGTAAAATGGATGGGTTCCCATTCGGGAGGACGCCTGCGCGTGACGTCTTTTAGCGTGGGGAGACTGATGCGCCTGCAGCCACCACACAGTCCTTGGCAGAGAGGGGCCTTCATCCAGTGGCATGGATCCATGACGACTGGAGACCACCCTCTATTGCAGCGTTCATCTGCCTTCAGTGTCATCCTCCGCCACTTCCACCGTTGAGGTCTTTGGACCACACTTTGTCTGGAACCTCCCCCTCGACCTGGTTAAACCTACCAGGAGCAGAAGCTCCCGACAGCATCGCTCCTAGGTTCATTAGAACACGCAAGGCTCTCCACCACGGCAAGGTGGTGGTCCATGGCGAGCTCTATAAACCTGCTTTAAAACAGTTGGTAATACAATGAACTCTTTTCCAGGTTTACAAACACACACACACACACACACACACACACACACACACACACACACACACACACACACACACACAGTGTTCCTGTCGGGTTTGTGGGGGTGCTGGAGCCTATCCCAGCTGCACTTGGGCGGAAGGCAGGGTACACCAATTTTCCACCTCATTGCAGGGCAACACAGATGTACAACATTCACACTCACATTCACACAATCCATCCATCCATTTTCTACCACTTATTCCCTTTGGGGTCATGGGGGGCGCTGGTGCCTATCTCAGCTACAATCGGGCGGAAGGCGGGTACACCATGGACAAGTCGCCCTCTCGTCGCAGCTCACATTCACACACCAGGGCCAATTCAGTGTTGCCAATCAACCTATCCCCAGGTGCATGTCTTTGGAGGTGGGAGGAAGCCGGAGTATATCTGCAGTCAATTTACTTTATTCTTTGCATTCTCTAAACCAGAGCTCTTCTCAACTATCTGTCCGTATCTAACATTTCACTTCATTTTTATACCTCTCTTTGATGATATAATTGTTGATGACTGAAGTGCTGATATCAACCACACCTAAACCCCCCCCCCCCCCCAACCCCATCCACATCCCATCACCCGGATTGTAAATAATGTAAATAATTCAATGTATATACTCTGATGATTAACTTTTGTGACAACTGTATTATGCTGATAGTATATATTTGTACCATGAATTGATTAACGCTTAGTGGTTAATTGTACGGAATATGTACTGTGCGATCTACTAATAAAAGTCTCAATCAATCAATCACTCAATCAATCAATCAATCACCTTTCAGCTCTCATGTCTGCGACTGATAGCAAGGAAAGAGATGACAGTGAAACATTAGACTGACTCTTGGGAGGTCCAAATCTATACTTTACTGATCCCGTCATGGAACGATACAGAAAGTCTAGCAGTGAACACTTTGTTATGATCTGTTGCACCAGATCATATACATTATTTTTTGCATTATATTATGTATCTGTGTTTTATGTGTTTGGGTTTTATGTGCCCTTATTTTACGAGCAACAGCTAAACACTTGTCTTCATTGTGTGATTAGTTTTGTCACCTGGTGTAAGGCTAATCATCACCCTTCTTTATTAGTTGCTGCTCCATTGTTCGCTGTTCGTTATACACGACGGTTTGTTTGTTGGTTTTGTTGTTTGTTTTACGCTACATGTGTTTTCACTTTGCTAATCTTCCTGCTACGCTAAGCTAGCACCAGTTTGTGTTACGTTGCTTTGTGTATTGAAGTAAATAATCTTCTTACCTGCACGCTGCCTGAGTTCCCCAGCATCTTTGGAATCGCAAACACTTGACAACAAGCCAGCTTATGGCAGAATGGACCAGCCACATTCTAGTGATTTTGAGAAGAGCCTCTCCTTCGAAGGACTCATAGAGTGGAACCAGCTAAAGTTGTTTGAGATGGAAGCTGAGGGGCAGCGCTACTGTCTAGAGCAGTGGTGTCCAAACTTTATCCATTGAGGGCGCACACTGAAAAATCAAAGCAAGCGGGGGCCATTTTGATATTTTTTATATATATATATATATATAGCTTGACGGAGGGCCCCAAAGACAGCCTCCAGGTGTTCCAGATGGTGGGCCCAGGTGGCACTGTGGACCACGATGTCATCAAGGTAGGCGGCGGCATAGGCTTGATGAGGACGAAGGATTCGGTATATCATGCGCTGGAAGGTTGCAGGGGCCCCGTGGATTCCGAAAGGGGAGAACTGTGTACTGGAATAAGCCGTCTGGAGTTGAGAAGGCCGTCTTGGGTTTGGCTCTTGGGGTCAGGGGTACCTGCAAATTACCTTGGGTCAAGTCCATGGTGCTGACAAAGCGGGCAGGTCCAAGGCGGTCAATCAGCTCATCGGCTCTTGTAATGGAATATGCATCAAAGGTGGATATGTCGTTTACTTTTCGGAAGTCGTTACAAAACCTCAATGAGCCGTCTAGTTTAGGAACTATGACGATTGGACTGGACCAAGGGCCGTAGGATTCTTCAATGACGCCTTGGTCAAGCATCTTTTTTACCTCTTCTCTTATTGCTTCCCTCCGCGCTTCTGGGACCCTGTATGGTCGTTGCCTGACCACCTTCCCGGGTGGGGTCTCTATGTCATGTTCTATGACATGGGTGCGCCCCGGCATCTCGGCAAAAATGTCCCGGTAGCGGCCCAAGAGCTCCTGGACATCTTGGACTATTGCTGGGCCAAGGTCCACGCCTACATTGACGGCGGGTTTCTGGGAAGAGAGGTCCATTAGAAGGGCATGGGCAAGGCAAAGGTGCAGCAGTGTGCTATATTTTCAATACATTTACGTGGTACAGCTGCAAACCTTTCCTCCGGCCTGGTTGCCGAACACAGTAGTTGACGGCCCCCACTCGCTCAGCGATCTCGTATGGACCGCGCCACTTAGCCAAGAATTTGCACTCTGCAGTTGGGACCAATACTAAGGCAAGGTTACCCACCTTAAACTCATGGAGACGGGGGCCCTTGTTGTATGTTCGTGCCTGGGCAGCTTGAGCCTTCTCCATATGGTCCCGGACCAGTGGCCACACCCTTCTGGCTCTCTCCTGTAGGTGTTCCATGTGGTTTATAACGTTCCGGTGGGGGGAGGGCTGACTTTCTCAGGCTTGCTTAGCAAGGTTTAGCAGACACCTTGGACACCGCCCGTAAAGCAGCTCAAAGGGGGAAAAACCTGTAGAGGCTTGTGGCACTTCACAAATTGCAAATAGTACATGAGGAATTAACCGGTCCCAGTCTTTCCCGTCAACTTCAACCAGTTTCCTTAACATTGCCTTTAAGGTTGAATTAAAGCGTTTCACTAGTCTGTTAGTCTGTGCGTGATGGACGGAGGTTCTGATCTGTTTTATCTTAAGCCATTTATGTAATGTGGTCATTACCCGGGCCATAAAACAGGTACCCTGGTCTGTCAAAACCTTGTCTGCTATTCCAACCCGGCTAAAAAGCATGAGTAGTTCTTGGGCAACATTCTTGGCGGTTGCAACGCGCAAGGGAATGGCCTCGGGGTATCGGGTTGCATACTCGACCATGACAAGAATATAGCGGTGTCCACGAGACGATTTTGGCAACAGACCCACAATGTCCATAGCTATCCGTGAAAATGACGTCTCAATAATAGGAAGGGGTATGAGGGGATTCCGGAGAAAGGGCCGCTGTACCGCTTTTTGACATTCCGGACAGGTGCGACAAAAGTCCTCAACGGCTCGTTTCACCCCAGGACAAAAAAACGTGTGACCACTCGGTCATAGGTCTTCTGGGCTCCCAGATGAGCCCCTAATTGGTGGGAGTGAGCGAGGTACAACACCCAGGTGACATAACTTTTTGGCACTAATAGTTGTTCGACAACTCCCCCCCTTTAGCTTTTGCACTTCGGTACAACAGGCCCGCTTTTACCAAAAAGTAAGGATAAGACATCCCACTCACCCACAGAGACCGGTTGACCGTCTATGGTGGCGATGCTTTGGCGGGCCATTTCCAGGTTCGGGTCAGCCAATTGGGCTGTGGCGTCCTCGCCTTGAGGTGAATTCCCCTCTACCGGCACGAGCGGAAACTCAAAGAAGGGGTCTTCACTGGCTGGAGGGGTCTCTCCTCCACTGGCATCTCTTTCAGATGCTCCACTTCCTGGTGAGGCTCCTCTAGGTGCTCGGAAGATGGGGAATGCGGTCCGCGGGGTCGAGGCTGCGGGGCGCCTGTCCCGGCGTCTTGTTTGTCGGGGAGGATTTGGGCAGTGGCGGCCTGGGTTCCAATACCGCTGGAAGAGGACACAATCCGTGCCTATCAGCAGAGAGACAGGTAGGTTGGCGACCACTCCAGCAGCCACCACGGGATCTCCGCGGAGGGTCTGGACCCGAAAATGGCTGACCGGGTAATGGCAGACATCACCATGGATGCAGGTGACCGGGATGGTGTTGGAGCCGACAGCACCAGTGTGGTCAGCCCTCACCAAAGTGATGACACTGCCAGAATCAATCAGGGCATGGGCGTCGGTAACTCCCACCCGCATTGGCAGTGTGGCACGGGGTCGGCTGGTGTCCCCGGTGTGCAAGCAAGGTCGGTGGGCACCCTAGCTGGCGGCAGAGGGCATTGAGACGTCTCGGTCCCGCTCCGGACAGGCCCAGGAGATGTGGCCTTCCCGGCCGCAGACATAGCACCTTCTGGGGGGTCGAGCCAACCTTTCCGGTGGGTTACTATCCCTTGGGGCGTTACGGGGAGGAGATCGCCGACGGCTCATCCTTTCAGCAGTGGTGGGGCGGCTTGGCTCAGCTCTGGTGGTGCGGAGCATCTCTGTGCTAACTTGGTAGTTCTCCTACAGAGCTACCAGAGAATCCAGGGAGGTGGGGCTCACCTGCGTAGCATACTTTTTCCCATCGGGCAGAAAAGCTCGAATACACCTATCAATCACTAGTCTTTGGATCCAGGATGTCTCCCCTCCACTCGTCAGCCAACCCCGGGTAAGACGTAGAAGTTCTGCGAGTTGGGCCCTGGGCGGCTGGTTGGCACGGTAGGCCCAGGCGTGGTATCGCTGAGCTCTAGCTGGTAGGCTGTACCCATGGCTTGCTAATATGGTGGCCTTGAATTTGGGGTAGTCTTGTGCGTCCTCTGCTGGCAGGTCGCGGCAGGCGTGCTGGGCCTCCCCAATGAGGAACGGGGCAATTATTCCTGCCCAATCACCGGGTGGCCACTGCTCCCTTGTAGCAGTGCGCTCAAAGAGCTCCGAATAGGCTTCAATGTCGTCATCTGGGCCTTGTTTAATGAGGACTCCCCCGGGCGGTCGAACCACTGCTTTGTCTATGTCGACCTTCTCGAGCAGTTCTTTCATCGCATTCTGCAACGCCGCCTGGCTTTGAAGGAGCGCCCTTACTGCTTGCTCCATATTGTGGTTGGGGGGGTCTTCTATACCTGCATTCTCCACCAATTTGTGATGTGCGATCACAAAAACCAACCTCCCAGAGACAGTTCTGTTCATGTTCAAACGCAGCAGCGTTGGTTTATTCAGTCACTTTTCTGAATGCAAGTTAAATTAAAGTTTTCCCGATTTGAGCTTCCATTTAAATAAAACAAATTATTGCCTTTTTCAAGACTTGATCAAGTCCTCTAAATTGCCTGGAACCCACAGTATATAAATCTCTGATCAGCACAAAGTTCAAATAAATCACAGCATTCCATGAATTAAAACATATTACACCTTTAGCAGACTAATCTATAAAATACAATTCAGTGGAGCAACACACTTACCGCCCGATGAGAGCAGACCTTTCCCAGCAGGGAACCAGCCACACAATGAGTCATACACAGAGGTGCTATTTAAGCAAACAGTGATTGCCAACCTGACACAGCTGCCTTGGGGCAGGTGGCCACACATAAACCTGATTAGGAATTGAGTTAGGGATGTACTTGCCTTTTATGACCACACCCAGAGGTCAGCGTAGTTTGACCTCTTGGTTAATGCTATCACTGTGATGGCTGGTCCACTGCCTGGTCTCACCTGTTTGGGGGTATTGTGATAATCCACTATATATATATATATATATATATATATATATATATATATATATATATATATATATATATATATATATATATATATATATTTATTTATATATATATACACAAGTTATGTAAATATAAATTTGGTGCATAGTATTATAGTTTTCACAGCTTTTTGGTTGCTAGAGGTACAAACCCTGTTTCCATATAAGTTGGGAAATTGTGTTGGATGTAAATATAAACGGAATACAAAGAACAATGACTTGCAAATCATTTTCAACCCATATTCAGTTGAATATGCTACAAAGACAACATATTTGATGTTCAAACTGATAAACATTTTTTTTTTTGTTACAAATAATCAATAACTTTAGAAGTTGATGCCAGCAACACGTGACAAAGAAGTTGGGAAAGGTGGCAATAAATACTGATAAAGTTGAGGAATGCTCATCAAACACTTATTTGGAAAATCCAATAAGTGTGCAGGCTAATTGAGAACAGGTGGGTGTCATGATTAGGTATAAAAACAGCTTCCCAAAAAATACTCAGTCTTTCACAAGAAAGGATGGGGCGAGGTACACCCCTTTTTCCACAACTGCGTGAGCAAATAGTCAAACAGTTTAAGAACAACATTTCTCAAAGTGCAATTGCAAGAAATGTAGGGATTTCAACATCTACGGTCCATAATATCATCAAAAGTTTTCAGAGAATCTGGAGAAATCACTCCACGTAAGCGCCATGGCCGGAAACCAACATTGAATGACAGTGACTTTTGATCCCTCAGACGGCACTGTATCAAAAACCAATCAATCTCTAGAGGATATCACCACATAGGCTCAGGAACACTTCAGAAAACCACTGTCACTAAATACAGTTTGTCGCTACATCTGTAAGTGCAAGTCAAAGCTCTACTATGCAAAGCAAAAGCCATTTATCATCAACATCCAGAAATGCCGCCGGCTTCTCTGGGCCCGAGATCATCTAAGATGGACTGATGCAAAGTGAAAAAGGGTTCTGTGATTTGACGAGTCCACATTTCAAATTGTTTTTGGAAATATTCGACATTGTGTCATCCGGACCAAAGGTGAAGTGAACCATCCAGACTGTTATCGACGCAAAGTTCAAAATCCAGCATCTGTGATGGTATGGGGGTGCATTAGTGCCCAAGGCATGGGTAACTTACACATCTGTGAAGGCACCATTAATGCTGAAAGGTACATACAGGTTTTGGAACAACATATGCTGCCATCTAAGCGCCGTCTTTTTCATGGACGCCCCTTGTTATTTCAGAAAGGCAATGCCAAGCCACAATCAGCACGTGTTACAACAGTGTGGCTTCGTAAAAAAAGAGTGCGGGTAATTTCCTGGCCCGCCTGCAGTCCAGGCCTGTCTCCCATGGCAAATGTGTGGCGCATTATGAAGCGTAAAATACAACCCCGGACTGTTGAACGACTGAAGCTCTACATAAAACAAGAATGGGAAAGAATTCCACTTTCAAAGCTTCAGCGATTAGTTTCCTCAGTTTCCAAACGTTTATTGAGTGTTGTTAAAAGAAAAGGTGATGTAACACAGTGGTGAACATGCCCTTTCCCAACTAATTTGGCACGTGTTGCAGCCATGAAATTCTAAGTCAATTATTTTTTTGCAAAAAAAATAAAGTTTATGAGTTTGAACATCAAATATCTTGTCTTTGTAGTGTATTCAATTTAATATGGGTTGAAAAGTATTTGCAAACCATTGTATTCCGTTTATATTTACATCCAACACAATTTCCCAATTATTTTGGAAACAGGGTTTGTAGATAGCGTTTCAAAGTAAAGTTCTAACTCTTTTTTTAAAGGCACAAAAACAGGTTGGATATTGAGGACCTTACATTTATGAATATAAAACTTAACCAATAATATAATGAGGTTACCAAGATAAAATTCCTTTTCAAGTTTTTTCTTCATACAGTGTAAATCTAAACAGCACATCTTCAAGACGGAGCAAATTTGTCATAAATATTGTCCAAGATGAAACGAAATATGCCCTTCCATAGTGACCGAGTGCTTTCACAAGTCCTAAATTGGTGGTAAATAGTCTCTGGATGCATGTTACTGTACATGAGGTGCAGGTTACATCAATGTCCTTCTTGGATCCGACCATCACAGTCTTTACAGGGTAATAACGATGAATGATTTTGAAAGAAATCTCTTTGATTTTGTTCGTAAGTAAGTACATTACTCCAGATTGCAATTACATAGGAGATAGACACACAATCATTTTTGGAATACTTCAGTAGAATTTCTCACCTTCTCTATCAAAGTTCTGGCATTGCTGAGAACAAGCATTACTCCCCTTGGCTACACCTGGGGTATCAAACACGTTTTTATTGAAGGCCACATCCTAATTATAGCCGTCCTCAGAGGGACACTTTTCACAGTATATACATAGGAATATAAACATATAATAGCTTTGTTACACAATTAGCATAGGCAACCGTTTTTAATTAATAGGTATTTTACAAAAAGATTAATGGATAACTTGCTTTGAAATCGTAAGCCAAAGTGAAAAGCATTTTAGCACTTCCGTGGCAGGCCATTTAAATAATGTGGCGGGCCATGTAGAACATTATGTGGTCGGGCACATAAAATGATGTGACGGAACACGTAAAAAAATGACTTGGCGGTACACGTAATTTGATGTGGTGAAACATAAAAAAGTATATGGCAGGACATGAAAAAGATGTGGCAGGACACGTCAATTGACATGGCGGGCCATTTAATCATGTGGCAGGACACGTAAAATTATGTGGCAGTCCACATATAAAATGATGTGGTAAAGACACGTAAAGTTATGTGGCAGTCCACATATAAAATGATGTGGTAAAGACACGTAAAGTTATGTGGCAGTCCACATATAAAATGATGTGGTAAAGACATGTAAATTAATGTGTTAGGATTTGTAAAAAAATTACGTGGCGGGCCATGTAAAATGATGTGGCGGGCCATGTAAAATGATGTGGCGGGCCATGTAAAATGATGTGGCGAGCAACATAAAAAATATGTGGTGAGGACAAGTACAATGATGTGTTAGGACTTGTAGATATGTATGTGGCATTATATCAAGGGCGTAGAATTGGGTTGGGATGCTAGGGACACGTCCCTACCAATATCCAGGCGCTACTGTGTAGTCACTATCAATACAAGCGCTGCCCGTAATGTTTAGTCAATGATTAAGGCACAGAAAGGGTTAAATGTCGGTCTCTGCTAGAAGTCCCGCCTCTAACCTAAATATCGCTGCCTGATTGGTTCCCGGTTTCATGCTAACTTACGTGTGATTGGCTGTCCCCGCTGTCACTCCTGCTTGTAAAGCTAGCCTACAAGGTAGTTGCTAGCGACCGCACGAGAGGCAGTGCAACTGTCAGTGTAAGTTGTCAACATGTTCGGCATTTGTTGTTCCTGGCACACGGTAGCTAGATGGATTTTCATATCAGTGGTGTTATTTACATTGTGTTTGTGTCTGTTTGCGTGCATGTCTGCTGTAGGTTTTGAAGGATGTCAATGAAAAGAAAACTGGATATAAGAGACTTCTTGAGGAGTCAAACTGTAAGTTACTTCAAGGGTGTATAGAAGCTCAACAATATTGAATAATTAAACAATATATCACTCCAGTCACGCCCCTTGGAGTGGTATAATGAGCATGTACCTTGGACTGGAGTGATATATTGCTTTTATAAAACGGTTACAAATAAAAGCAATATGAAATAGGAATACTCAATCAATTTAATGTAATTTTATTCAACCAGAAATACGTATTATCCAATAAAATAGCCTTACTGTAGAAAAAATAGTCCCACCTATCCAGACGTTAGCTCCAAATTACCCCTTCTTGTCTTCTCCTCCGCTTTTTTTTTAGGGGGAAAGTCAATGCTCAGTCCCCTCTACCATTGTTAACCCTCCCCGGAGGTGAAAGTTAACCTTAAACATGTGAATTCAACTACTTTAGTCAGTTTTTTAACATTGTAAAAACATCAGCTGTCTTTTACTACGGACTGCAACAGTCCGTTGTCATGGATACATGACAACAACTTCCATTCATACCAGTCATACGTGCCTGAGGCGGAGTGATAGCCTACGCTGTGATAAGGCTTTAGAATAGTAGCCGTGCTCAATATTTAAACCACGGTTAACCGCCAATTAGATCGCCGGATTTCACCTTTCCGTTTTATTTTTGAAATTATTTTTTTGTTTTATGTATTTGTGTAGAAGTGAGCAACGGTTTGAAAATACCAATGAACAAAACTTTGTGGTGGAAATACAATAAAACCTCACTAGATGATCATGTGATTTTACAATTATAAAATATAATTAATTAATATTAAGTAATATTCATATTTTGTAAAAGCCTTTTTGCTCAGGCAGTAACTGCTCTATGGTCATTGTCCCTAATGTATCTGTCATTACATAGTAGGCTATGTTATATGACAGTATGATGCACAGTTGTCTCCTTTGCTTTCATTTCAGTTGCTTTACCCTATAACATCTGCATGACGTGAAATTATGATTGCTAATGTAAAAAAAAAAGAAGTAAACTTTCAGATTGCTGCCTTGGAGCACTTTTGTGTACCCACCAATCTTAAAATCAAACCTACTCCCTTGCATTATATGTGAAATGATGTGGGTGGACATGTAAAATGATGTCGTGGGACGTGTAAAAATGCTGTGGCAGGACACGTTGAAAAATGTGACAGGACACATAAAATGACGTGGCGGGCCATGTAAAATTATGTGTGGGCCACATAAAAAAATGTGGCGCGCTACGTAAAATGATGCCGCAGGCCATATAAAATGATGACGCTGGCCACATAACTTATGGGGCAGGGTGCATCACATGATGTGGCTGCACATGTAAAAAAATTATAAGGCGGGACACATAAAATTATGTGGCGGGTCACGTAAAATGATGTAGAGGGACACATTAAATGACGTGGCAGGGCAAGTAGCAGTGGCCGGCCAGATCTAGAATAGTAATAGTGTGCTGCATTCAGTGACACTCTGGAAACACTTTTGGGGTCTTGTTTGCGTTGATTGGGCTATTACTGTAAGGTCCAACATTATTTGGGGCATATTAAGCAGCCATAATAACAAAAAAAAAAAATGGCACAGAAACCGTGTCACCAACATGTGTTTAGTCTTACAAGAATCTTCTAGAAGGAATATAATCCAGGTTTATTGACAGTGCAGGGTCTGGGAGAAAGGCAAATACACAGAGTGGGTCTTGAACAGGGGGAACAAGGATGGTAAGGGAGGATCTGAGGCTCACATTTAAACAAGTAGTGACCCCTGCGGAACTTCCCCTCCCTTTGACAAATGACTACAGTTACACTGCATGTTATTTGGTGCGCAGTCAAATTGACTTCAGGTTTTAGTATCACACATTGTATGGATGGACACTTTCTGCTTGCATTTATCAATCAATTACGTCTTTGATGACTTTTTATTTGATTTACTGCACTGAGACTGTGGCTTCTGGAGTAGGAAGTTTTTATGCCAGGCATAAAGATGTCTGGCACCTGGGTGGGCCTGATGCTATAGTTTACTCATCGCAGCCACTAATGCAACTATGCTGCTCTTGCCTAAGGAGCCTATTATTTTCATACATTATTTTCATAATTTGTGCAGAAGAAAGTGTGTTTCAGACTTCTCAAATCCACTGTCATGCATGATGTCATATAATTACCCTTCTGAAAACCAACTTTCTCTTCAGTGGACATTTCTGTTTTTCAGAGTTACACATTTCAGTATAAAACATAACCCTGTCATGCAAAACATAAATGTCCAGAGCAATGGACGGTGGGTTTTTTTGGGATGGAATATGACACATAGCTTTATTAACAACACTTAGTGACCACATTCAACAGCTGCCCAGTTACAACGCTACCTTCGCTATCAGATGTCACATATATTTACAATTAACATTTTTTTACACATTTGAACACACACTAAAGCAGTGGTTCTTAAATGGGGGTACGTGTACCCCTGGGGGTACTTGAAGGTACGCCAAGGGGTATGTGACATTTTTTTAAATATTCTAAAAATAGCAACAATTCAAAAATCCTTCATAAATATATGTATTGAATAATACTTCAACACAATATGAAGTTAAGTTAATAAACTGTGAAAAGAAATGCAACAATGCAATATTCAGTGTTGACAGCTAGATTTTTTGTGGAAATGTTCCATAAATTTTGATTTTAAAGATTTCTTTTTTTGTGAAGTAATGTTTAGAATTAAGTTCATGAACCCAGGTGGATCTCTATTACAATCCCCAAAGAGGGCACTTTAAGTTGATGATAACTTCTATGTGTAGAAATGTTTATTTATAATTGAATCACTTGTTTATTTTTCAACAAGTTTTTAGTTATTTTTATCTTTTTTTCCAAATAGCTCAAGAAAGACCACTACAAATGAGCAATATTTTGCACTGTTATACGATTTAATAAATCAGAAACTGATGACATAGTGCTGTATTTTACTTCTTTATCTCTTTTTTTCAACAAACTTGCTTTTCTCTGATTAGGAGGTACATGAATTAAAAAAATGTTCACAAGGGTTACATCACTGAAAAAAGGTTTAGAACCACCGCACTAAAGTACCAAAAATTGGTACCTCTGCGTACCGGTATCGATTACTAGTTTAGTAATCGATACCGGTAAATCAGTACTAGCGGTACTGATTTAAACCAATCAGTACCGCATTGGTTTAAATGTGAAAGTTGTCCATTCGTACTCAACAGGCACCACCTTTTAAAGGAACACACACACACACATGTTCAAAAGCATTCAAACATTAATGAAATTCCACAAGTAATTAACAAGAATAATAAAATTGGGCTTGTTCTTTAGCTTTTTGGCGACATTTATTGATAAAATATTGAGCCACATTAACGGACAAGAGGAAAGAAGAATAATGTACGCCTAAAGTTGTGCAGAAAAAGTGGATTAACATTAATAACTGTGTTTATAGTACCAGTAGATTATGATATAAAGTTAATGACTAAAAAAAGTAAATTACTCTTAAAACTAGGGAAATTTCTAGAAATAAATGTTTAATCTTAGCAAGTAGCCAATTATTTGGAGTGTAGTGGTTCCACAGTGGCCCTGCGATGAGGTGGCGACTTGCCCAGGGTGTACCCCGCCTTCCGCCCGATTGTAGCTGAGATAGGCGCCAGCGGCCCCCGCGACCCCGAAAGGGAATAAGCGGTAGAAAATGGATGGATGGATGGATGGTTCCACAGTAAATGTATTCTGTTTCACATAGTGCAGACCAAAGAACAAACATGAATAGTTCACAATGTAAAGGGCTATACAAACTAAGTAGTGTCTTACAACAGACTACGTTTATTGTTCAAGCCACACAGGAAGCAGGTCAAGTGCTTTGGAGCCCACAAAGCTAATAAAATACACATGGAGGACAGTTTGGAAGCATATTTGTTATGTATTAAATATAAGAACGTCTACAAGAGTAGTTAAATGCCTTTTTCATGTATAATGTAGCTTCTCTGTTTTGGAGTTATAATAAATACTTTATTTAGATGTGCACAATATTAATGAAATAGCTCTTTAATTTTCCCTTAGCTCAGACAATAAAAGTCCAATCACGACACTATCATGCACTAAAACCAGAGTTTCTTCTTGTTTATTAACCCACCAATGCTGAGGTCGGACTGGACAGGAAGCAAAACACTTCTCTTAGCGCTGGCATCTGGTGCCTTTGTCTGTGCCCTGCGGCTTAAGTATATCTATATACAACAGAGACACAATTCATTTCCTACAGGCAGCGGAGTTTATTTGATTTTCAGCACTTAAGCAAAGCTCCTTCAAAACAATGGGGACAGCTTGACGTCAGAGGGCTAACATTCATGTGGCAATTGGCGGCCAATGGGGTGTGGCAGCCCATATGTCAGCGGCCATGTTGGCCGTTAATAGTTGTTGTTGTTTTGTACACATTTACAGTGTGTAAGTCGCTTCACACCACTAAAGTGCTTGGTATTCCTCAAAAAAATATTATATATTAACCCGTGTTAGTTGTTTAGAAATGTGTTTGGTATGCACATTTTAGCCCTAAAGTATTTCAAAGAGGTAAGTGGGATTTTAAATGAAGAGTGAGACCGGAAAATACTCAGAAAAATAGCAGAAATATGTAAAATATTGTTGATACATTATTTTAATATGATATACTATATATTTTTTTCATAATCTTGGTCTCAAGATTTATACATGCAAACCAACAGGTGGTGTGAAATGATTCCTCCCCCAAACCTGTTGGAGCTTTTCTTTCTGTCACTACAGGGTTTTAAAAAATGATTTTTGTTTTTACATTTTGGCAAATGTGCACACTTGAAAAAGCTTACTCGCTCATATAGCGATGTGGTTATACAGGTTTAGATTGGGGTATGACATTTCTTATAAGGGAGACAGTATGTCTTGTATTGATGTATTCTTACATTACCATTTAATTTAGCTAGCGACCTAGTTCTAGACCAGTGCTTTTCAAATAGTGGGGCGGGGCGGTGAGTTGTCAGGGGGGCCCTAAGAGTCAAGGGACTTCCAGTATTTGTTAATTTTTGAACGATACAGCTAAGTGGCAGCACTACTCAAATTAATAAACAAGCTCAACTTGGAAAGTATATTGGTGGCCTTCTATTGGTTGTGCTAAAACATGCATGAGTACATGACACAATTTTATAATCATTATGCCAGTATGTATATAGTGGGACGGGCATGATAAGGTGTCTAGAGGAAGGTGTGAGAAAACAAAACAGATGTCTTCAGCTAGTGGCATGCAAGTTCTGGTGCCAGCAACTCATAGAGTGGTTTGTATGGATAAATACGAACAATATTGTCCCCATAATTGAGAAGTACTGCGCGGGGTGTACCCTGCCTGCCGCCCAAATGCAGCTGAGATAGGCTACAGTGACCCCAAAAGGGACAAGTGGTAGAAATGTGCTAGCCGGTCTGTGATTTATCAAGGTGTGGTTATTAATAAAGGATTTACAGTAATTTAATTTAAAATGATAGTATTAACCGTTAGGGGTGCTCCAAAAAATCTGAATCACAATTCTAATGTATTGGGATTCTGAATTATTTCTTTTTTTAATCGATAATTTTTTTCTTTTAATTAATCCATTTTTGAAAATAATGAAAACAATTTTTTTAAAGAATCAATTTTACTAAAATATGTCTTAAAGCCATTTCCAAGCTTACTCACTGCGCATATACAGCAGCCGTCAGCAGCCAACAGTAGGATTTGTAACCAGTAACCTGTTTTGAAAAGGTTTATAAGTATTATGTCAGTTATCACATTGTGAGAATTGGTTTGCATCGAGAATCGTGTTGAATTGAGAAATTATTCTGAATTGAGTATTTACCACAAGATTCGGAAACAGATCGAATCGTGAGGTGTCCAAAGTGTCCCATGTCTACTAACCCTCTGCAGTTGTATTGTGGTTTATAATCATGTTTATCATTAAATCCTTTATTCATAATACGCTTAAGAGCGAAATTTTAGAAGAAAAAGCCACATTTAATAGAATATAGCTGAAATTGACATTAATGATGTAGTTGTCCATCAGTGTTTAGAATTCACTACTCTGTGAATTATTTATATGTGGTTAGAGTGTCCGCCCTGAGATTAGTAGGTCGTGAGGCCGAGTCATATCAAAGACTAAAAATGTGACCCCTTACTTCCCTGCTTGGCACTCAGCATCAAGGGGTTGAAATTGGGGGTTAACTCACCAGAATGATTCCCGAGCGCTGCTGCTAACTGCCCCCCTCACCTCCCAGGTGGTGGAACAAGGTGATGGGTCAAATACCTAGTGTGTATGTGACTATCAGTGGTACTTTAACTTTATACTGTGCAGCATCCCTTAATACAATACTTAAAGAAATTTGACACACTTTCATTGCTATTGTTTTCAAGTTGAGAAAGTAAGAAATGTATTCTGCATGGCCTATTAGTTATACAGTGATCACTTGAATTAAAGGCAAACATGTGATCATTGTTATTTTTTCATCACACACCAGCAGCCTTCCAGTAAGTCCTGCTGCGTCAGAGTGCTGCACTGATCTGCTAAGATACCTAAACCACTGGTGAACAAGATTAGAAACTACAATTGAGGCTCAAGGAAGAGGGATTAGGATACATGGATTGATAAAATTAAACTGTAATGAATATGGAAATATGCTGATCCATCTGCCATCAGTGAAAAAGTCTTTAATCGCCACTGCCCATTAATGTCTTTTAATGCCGATCACAAAAGCCGATCCCCTCTGGCTGACACTAATTATTTTTACTCCCCCAGCTGACAAGCAGCACTGTGGAGCCGTTTCCCAAAGCTAATACATTTCACTTCCATTAAACCAAATACAGTGTATTCTTTAGTATCTTAAAGGCCTACTGAAATGAGATTTTCTTATTTAAATGGGGATAGCAGGTCCATTCTGTGTCATACTTGATCATTTTGCGATATTGCCATATTTTTGCTGAAAGGATTTAGTAGAAAACATCCACAATAAAGTTCGCAACTTTCAGTTGTAACAGAAAAGCCCTGTCTTTACCAGAAGTCGCAGACGATGACGTCACATGTTGATGGCTCCTCACATATTCACATTGTTTTTAATGGGAGCCTCCCACAAAAACAGCTATTCGGACCGAGAAAACGACAATTTCCCCATTAATTTGAGCGAGGATGAAAGATTTGTGTTTGAGGATATTGATAGCGACGGACTAGAAAAATAAGAAATAAAAATAAAAACGAGTTAAAAAAATAAAAACGCGATTGCATTGGAATGGATTCAGATGTTTGTAGACATATTTACTAGGATAATTCTGGGAAATCCCTTATCTTTCTATTGTGTTGCTAGTGTTTTAGTGAGTTTAACTGTACCTGATAGTCGGAGGGGTTTGTCCAAGTGTATCTTGACGCCAATGTCTCAGCGAAGTCGATGGCAGCTTTACGGACGGGGCAAGCTCAGCTGATCTCCGGTAAGAAGCGACTTTTTACCACAATTTTGTCACCGAAACCTGCTGGTTGACATTCGGTCGTTATCCATGTTCGCTTGACCGCGCTCTGATCCATAGTAAAGTTTCACCTCCGGAAATTTTAAACAAGGAATCACCGTGTGTTTGAGTGGCTAAAGGCGAAAGTTTCCCAATTCCATCTTTCTACTTTGACTTCTCCAATATTAATTGAACAAATTGCAAAAGATTCAGCAACACAGATGTCCAAAATACTGTGTAATTATGCCGTTAAAGCAGACGACTTTTAGCTGTGTGTGTGCGCAGCGCTCATATTTCCTAACAGCCCGTGACGTCACGCGTACAGGTCATCATTACGCGACGTTTTCAAGAAAAAACTCCCTGGAAATTTAAAATTGCAATTTAGTAAACTAAAAAGGCCGTATTGGCATGTGTTGCAATGCTAATATTTCATCATTGATATATAAACTATCAGACTGCATGGTGGGTAGTAGTGGGTTTCAGTAGGCCTTTAAGTATGATTAGCGGACATGTACCATTATCACTGGAGGACGAGGCTAAACATTTTACACTCCGAGAGCAAGCCAGGAGCATGCATGCTAATAGGTGAGCTAACTGCTAAAATAGTTTTAGACAACACTAATAATTAAGTTAGGGATGTTCCGATCAAGGAGCATCACAACAGGACTTTAACGGCAAAAAACAAAAGATTTTAATGAATAGCAGATATTAGTTTTTACTTTTGTCTAATTATCGTGTATTATTGACTTTGTTTTTTTTATCAAACAATTGTACGTAATAAAAAAGAAAGAATAAACCACCATATTTTCTGGGGGACAAAGTGCAAATGTATTTAAGCCGCACCCACCAAATGTTAGAAGAAAAAATATATAAATATATTAGGCACATCGGACTATAAGCCATAGGAATATACCAGTACGAAAGATTTTGTGAATGTTTATTTACCTTAATTGTTTCCAAACTGTGTCTGTAACATGGCAGTAAAATGGCTGATCAAACAAAAAACAGGAGTCATCATTATGGACCCACTAAATGCAAAGCTTTCTGATTGATTGATTTAAACTTTAATTAGTAGATTGCACACTTCAGTACATATTCCGTACAATTGACCACTAAATGGTAACATCCGAAAAAGTTTTTCAACTTGTTTAATTCGGGGTCCACGTTAATCAATTCAAGGTAGCTCTCCAATCAGCTAAACAGACTCAATAGCTCCATGGTGACATTTTTTGTGAATTTACAAAACTGAAATAACACAAAGAATGCTATTTATTATCAGTTAATAATACTAGATCCGACCAATCTAAGTCTCAGACTAGAACTGACCAATCTAAGTCTATGAGCATGAACTGATGAAGCCTACCCAAGTGAAGTGAAGTGAATTATATTTATATAGCGCTTTTCTCTAGTGACTCAAAGCACTTTACATAGTGACACCCAATATCTAATTTACATTTAAACCAGTGTGGGTGGCACTGGGAGCACGTGGGTAAAGTGTCTTGCCCGGCAGTGACTAGGATGGCGGAAGCGGGAATCGAACCTGCAACCCTCAAATTGCTGGCACGGCCACTCTACCAACCGAGCTATACCGCCCCGGAGAAGTGAGAGGCAAAGCGTATTCTAACACAAGCCAAACAAGTGTGATTGATTAAATGCCCTGAGATTACAATGACCTGGTTGAATGAAAACATTCAAAGAAAAAAATTAACAGAAACACTTGTAAACATGTCAGCATATTTGCTAATGCTAACGACGTTACAATAGCACATATGAACATGCATGAAAGCATTCTTGCAGACAACACATATTGAACAGTTTAATAATTGTGAATTAGTTCAGTTATATTGTAAAATTTACAAACAATGCTTGGAGTGATAAATGAAAAACCTTTTTTAACAGAAACGTTATAGACAAATAGTGACAAAACAGAATATACTTCCGGTTCAAGGCATCAAATAGGAAGTATACAAAACAAAAAAATAAATGCACTGCTTTTATTTTTGCTACCATTTTTCATCAGTTGTACTCAAAAGCTAAAATGTTTACTGTATACACAAAATACCTAATTCTATGAATTATTGTTCACAAATCAATCTAAACCTGTGTTAGTGAGCATTTCTTCTTTGCCAAGATAATCCATCCCACCTCATTGGTGTGGCATGTAAGATGTTGAATAAACATCATGATTATTGCACAGGATGGATAGATTTATTAATATAGGCACAGGTGTGCCTACATTAATAGATCTATCTGAAATGTGCAATTTTATTACATAGAACACTGCCACAGATGTTGCAAGTTTTGAGGGAGCGGGCAGTTGGCATGATAACTGAAGAAATGTCCACCAGAGCTGTTGCCTGTAAATTGAATGTTCATTTCTCTACCAAAATCCATCTCCAAAGGTGTGTCAGAGAATTGGGCAGTACATCCAAGTGGTCTCACAACCGCAGACCACATGTAACCAGACTAGCCCAGGACCTCCACATCCAGCAGGTGCACCTCAATGATTGTCTGAGACCAGCCACCCGGACAGCTGCTGCAACAATTGCTTTGCATAATCATAGAATTTCTGCAAAACTGTGAGAAACCTCTCAGGGAAACTCATCTGCATACTCGTCATCCTCATCGGGGTCTCGACTTGACTGCAGTTTGTCGTTGTAACCGACTTAAATGGGCAAATGCTCACATTTGATGGCGTCTGCAACGTTGGAGAGGTGTTCTCTTCATGGAAAAATCACGGTTTTCACTGTTCATGGAAGATGGCAGACAGCGTGTGTGACGTCCTGTTGGAGAGCGGTTTGCTGATATCAACATTGTAAATTGTAAATTGTGTGGCCCACTATGGGGGTGGGGTGGCCCATGGCGGGGATGGGATTATGGAACATATGTTATGGACAACGAAGTGTATTTTATTGATAGGATTTTGAATGCACAGAGATACCGTGATGAGGTCCTGAGACCATTCATCCAAGACCATCCCCTCATGTTGCAGCATAACAATGCACGGCCCCATGTTGCAAAGATCTGTAAAACATTTCTGGAAGCTGAAATCATCAGAGTTTTTGCATAGCCAGCTTACTCACCGGACATGTCACACATTGTGCATGTTTGTGATGCTGTTGGTCGGCATATACGACAGCGTGTTCCAGATCCTGCCAATATCCAGCAACTTTGCACAGCCATTGAATAGGAATGGACACACATTCCACAGGTCACAAATTAACAACCTGATCAACTCTATGCGAAGGAAATGTGTTGCACTGCGTGAGGCAATGGCAAGCCTGTAAGGTGGGATAGATTAACTTGGCAAAGAAGAAATGTAGACAGATTTGTGAACACCATTTAAAAAGAATAGGCCTTTTGTGTGTATAGTAAATGTTTTAGATGTTTGAGTTCAACTCATGAAATATGAGAGCAAACACAAAAGTGTTGCATTTATATATATATATATATATGCCCCCCGCGACCCCGAAAGGGAATAAGCGGTAGAAAATGGATGGATGGATATATATATATATATTGTTTTTACATTTTCAACCGACAGCACCTGCAGTGAGCAAACTCACCGAAAAGATGGCGTCATACAATCAACAATAGCCCACCTTGTCAGCGTCTCTGTCGGTGTTACATGAAAACTATTTGTTGAATATAAACCATTATGGCCGTTAGAGAAGCGTATAGTCCTGAAAATACGGTAAATGAGTAGTACGGGTATTCTCAAACTCTGTTACGCATATTACATCTAGTAGTACAACAAAGAGTCACTTAATTAAATATTCAAACACAGTGTTACTGTTCAAACTGTGTGTAATGCTACAGTGTCCAGAATACTAAATATACTTGTTAAACAAAACCACTGCCTGGTTTTTTAATGGATATTTAGCCTTACTACTCTACTGCATTTTAATGTTGGTCATTATGGCGGTTTTTGGAGAGCCCAGTGTTTCCTGACGTGATAATTTGTGAAGAAAGTTTGAGAACCACTGGAGTTAGGGATAGGAGTTTATACTTGTGTTTGGTTGTTGTGTACTATTTACTTTGATTTAATCAAACAAGTTTAGGTAATACAAGAGAATAAATAACTTTAAAAATTTGTGTTGACTTTGTCAAAATCTCAATTGCATTCACCTTAAATACATTGAAACATTTACTACGGTTAAGACTGCAGTTGTAATTGGTATTGATATCGACTGATCTCACTCATGGATGATTGGACTCTGCAGCATACAACCCTGAAATCCTAAAATTTAAACTTTTATAAAGTCCCTGAATATCCTCTGAATGTTTGATCCAACACAGGAGAGCTGCGGGACAAAAAAGGGAGTAAAAAGCAAATCATTCCATAACAAAGTGATGGATTGTTTGCTGAAACGCTGATGCCCTCAATAACTAAAAGGGCTGTTAATTTGTTGTGTATTAGAAAGCTTCATTTTGAAACATTGTAATAAATGACAGTGTCCACCTGTGCCAAAAACTCATATCGAAATTAGCCTGATGCTCTCTTGCCTCAAGGATGGAAATTAGGCAAAAAAAGAAGTTGCCTGCTAAGACTAGTTCTAAAAGTGAGATCATAGTGATTTTCTTCTAATCCCTCCCTTTTTTGCCTCCACAGCGAGTACCATCTCTTCACCCTCTGCACTGAGACCAAATCCCTTATCGTGCACTGCTACTGGCCAAATCCACTGGTGGAGAGCTACATCATCCGCATACACAAGCACTTTTTCTCCAACTGCACCATGGAACAGGTGGCGTGGGTGGATCCTCCAGATAACACGCTAACCATCCTCATCCTGATTCCCGTTTTCCTCACTTTGTTTATGATTGCACTGGTGGTGTGGCGCAGCAAGAGGAGCGATAACCTTGCTTAGACGATATCGCCTAACAATCAACGTACAAAACAAAGGAATTTGTTTTGAGTTGATCAGTTGATCTGCAATTATCCCATCCATCCATTCATCCATTTTCTACCGCTTATTCCCCTTTGGGGTCGCGGGGGGCGCTGGTGCCTATCTCAGCTACAATCGGGCGGAAGGCGGAGTACACCCTGGAAAAGTCGCCACCTCATCGCAGTCAAAAACAAAACAGTCTTGTTTCAATCCGTAGCACAAGTTTACCAACACAACCAAAAAACATTTTGATAAGTAGAATATTTGACTCCAACCAGGTTATTCTCAGTTAATGAAAGCATGAAAATGTCCTTTAGCATCTTAAAAAGTTTGTTGAAAGTTTACGGTGTTCTATCCGTAGAGCTGTTAAGGCAGAATTATGCTCCAGTGTCACGTAGCTTGCATTATTGACGCCAACTTGCTCCTCCCCATCCAAAGCCTTTTAAGTGCACCTCTAAAATTAATCAAGCTTCGGTCGCCATTGTTTACCACACAAAGCTTGTCCATTGCTTTCAGTGAAGTCATATTGAGAAAATGCTGTAAAAAGGCTAAAACACACAAAAAGTAGCACAGTAGTTTATGACAGCCTTGGTTTGCTGACTGAATGAGCATGGAAATTGGTCAGCCCGCCCACAATGGATGAGCTGCCTGTCACGAAATGGCTGTTGCAGGCCCATAATAGGTGTATGTAACGTTCGTACAGGGCAACATTGTCTGTACAACAAAGCTTAGCTAGTAGAGGTAGGACTTTTTAGACACTTCATGATTAAATTAAATGTTTGGGCTGTTTGATTTTGAATTAAACACAATTTCCACAATATATTTTTTTCTACAAATATATTACTATAATAAAACATTTTCAAAAACAGGTACAAAAGCTGCTCTTGGCTGCTGAAGTATGACTTATTAGGCACAGTGTTGACCTAAAAAACGTTTTCTTATAGTTTTTTTATAATGATATTTACAAATGTCACACAATGTTAATCATCCATCCGGTCATTTTCTACCGCTTGTAAATTTCGGGGTCACATGGGTGCTGGAGCCTATCTCAGCTGCATTCAGATGAAAGGCGGGGTACACCCTGGACAAGTTACCATCCCATCGCAGGGCCAACACAGATAGACATTCACACTCACATTCACACACTAGAGCCAATTTAGTGTTGCCAATCAACCTATTCCCAGGTGCATGTCTTTGGAGGTGGGAGGAAGCCGGAGTAGCCGGAGGGAACCCACACAGTCACAGGGAGTCCACTCCACACAGAAAGACAAATAGCATAAAAAATATTATATTTTTCTTTTTTTTTTTAATCTATTTTGGAAAATTAGGAATCAATTTTGAATTGGAATAACTAATGATCGCTAATCACTAATAATTTGGATGTGAATCAATTTTTTGAACACCCCTATTAACAAGGGTTGTGGTTCAGAAAAAGACTGCCCTCTAGTCTTTTGTAAGAGATTTGCAAGTAAACAAATGCTGCAAACCAGGGGCTATTCAACCTAATTGATCTGGACGCAACATTTTCAAAATTCTAAACACCGGGCAGCCGGATTTCTCCCTTCACTATTACAAAAACCCGCATCCTCTGGACTCAACTTTTGCTTTTGGGTTATTTCTTGTTTCTGAGTTACACATTTCAGGATAGCCCTGTTATGTAAAATTGCCTGCTGTTAGATTGTTAATATGTCAAAGCGAGGATTTGCCAATATGCTTACACTGTTCCAAGTTCTCTATACAACAAAAGTGCTATAGCTACAAAAAAAATTACCGCGTCTGGTGTTACTGCTGGTCCGGCTTTTGCCCCCACACCGCCAGTTGAATAGCCAGGCTCTACGAACACCATCGTAGTATGCAAGCGATGGGACGCAAGAGCATATTTCAATCTTTAAAACACAAAAGCTGTGTCAATTTTATTGTTGGCATTGTGGAAAAGTGGGTAATAAAAATAAATCCAATGGCCATAATATTGGCACTGCTGAGAAACAAATATGCTTATTGTTATTATGAGTGGTCTCAGATGTAAAACAAAAGAATTAAAAACAACCATCTTAATTTTGTCTTTGTTGATGTCTCTGACATCAATTGACCTTCCAAATGAAAGCCCACTGTGTCCCTTTCAGATGCCAAAGGTGTAACGTGCCAGGAGTTGAGCGAAAGCAATTTAGGATTTGAATTCACTGCATTCCAGTGTGTATTCAAGCAGTTATTACACAAGAGCAGACATGAAGATGGCTTCAATCAAAAGTTTGTTTTGTACTAAACAGTTCATTATATGCACGTTGGTAAGAGTAATGTATATTTGCCAAAACTATTTATTGTAGAGGTATATGTGCATCCAGTGGTTTAAAAAGTATGACCTGGTGAAGACTTTGAGCCTTTCTATGGCCAGCTGGACATTCAAAGTGACCAGTGAGCATGGAGGGTCATGTCAGAAGCACTGTATCCCAGCTAAAGGCCAAAGTATCCCAGTGACCCAATTCCTTCAACTCTTGGAAATAAGATTCCCAGCGGACTGACTGTGTTGAGTATTTTTAACATGAAACACAACAGGATGAAAAGAAGCCCAAACTTGGACTAAAAAAGACATTCTGGAAGATTCCTCCCCACTGTTGGATTACTGAAGGGACAGTCACTAGTGCAAAGGACACACGGACAACACTATGTTCAACTAGTTTGAGTCTTTTGTGGCTTTTTTATACAAGTGTAACTTGTCATATACTGTTGAATAAAATACTGTAAATACACTGAGATGTTTTAATGTAGCTGTGATCCTCAGTCTGTGCCTCACTTGTGTCAATAAAAGGTAAATCCATCCATCCATCCATTTTCTACCGCTTATTCCCTTTCGGGGTCGCGGGGGGCGCTGGCGCCTATCTCAGCTACAATCGGGCGGAAGGCAGGGTACACCCTGGACAAGTCGCCACCTCATCGCAGGGCCAACACAGATAGACAGACAACATTCACACTCACATTCACACACTAGGGCCAATTTAGTGTTGCCAATCAACCTATCCCCAGGTGCATGTCTTTGGAAGTGGGAGGAAGCCGGAGTACCCGGAGGGAACCCACGCATTCACGGGGAGAACATGCAAACTCCACACAGAAAGATCCCAAGCCTGGATTTGAACCCAGGACTGCAGGAACTTCGTATTGTGAGGCAGACGCACTAACCCCTCTGCCACCGTGGTAAATATAACTGTTTTTACAAAAATCATTCCAATATGTCATTTAATGTTCACCCCTCATTTTGCTATATTCCAGCTGGATTGTTTATCTTTTGACCGGATGCACATTATGTTGTTATTTCCTGACAATTTACGCTTTTTACTTCACAATGACCTCGCATTTTTGTAAATGTTCAGTGAACAAAAGATAATGTTGTCAAAATGACTGTAATGGCTTCATAAGACTACGAACTGCTCCTGGATCATAACCCGAAGTAGGGGGGAATTTACATAGCTCCACGAAAAAAAAAAACCCAACTAATAATTTAAATCAGAGACAAAAGTAAAAATAATTTAAAATTTCACTTGATATTGTTATATTGCCATCCTGTGTGGTTGTCCAATTATATTTGTGATTTAAAAAAAAAATTAATCATTCAATGATCTTGATAATTTTACATATCAGAATCAGCTTTTTCAAACAGCCATTGTAATCCGTTTTGAAATGGTCCCACTATCATAATAATATGTTGTGATATATGTACTTATCACAAGAGAATGTAGATTTTAGTCCATTTTGCTCATCTGGTCTGCTAAGGAATAAAAATCTAATGCTAAAAATATGTTTTCGCTAATATTTATTGATTAATTTAAACAAATTAAAAATAGTGTTAAAATAAATGTATGTTTATTAATCAATCAATCAATCAATGTTTACTTATATAGCCCTAAATCACTCGTGTCTCAAAGGGCTGCACAAACCACTATGACATCCTCGGTAGGCCCACATAAGGGCAAGGAAAACTCACACCCAGTGGGACGTCGGTGACAATGATGCCTATGAGAACCTTGGAGAGGACGAAAGCAATGGATGTCGAGCGGGTCTAACATAAGACTGTGAAAGTTCAATCCATAGTGGATCCAACACAGCCGCGAGAGTCCAGTCCAAAGCGGATCCAACACAGCAGCAAGAGTCCCGTCCACAGCGGAAGCAGCAGGAAACCATCCCAAGCGGAGGCGGATCAGCAGCGCAGAGATGTCCCAGCCAATACACAGGCAAGCGGTCCATCCTGGGTCCCAACTCTGGATGAGCGGTCCATCCTGGGTCCCGACTCTGGACAGCCAGTACGTCATCCATGGCCATCAGACCAGACCCCCTCCACAAGGGAGAGTGGGACATAGGAGAAAAAGAAAAGAAACGGCAGATCAACTGGTCTAAAAAGGGAGTCTATTTAAAGTTTAGTCTTATACAAAGGGTCACTTTATTTTCAGGTCAGAATTTGAATTTGTCATACTGTATATTCCCAATGTAATGATTCACATGCAGCAAATGTACACTGCGCTACAGTATTTACGATAAGCACTATGATAAGAATAGGTCCGTGCTATTTTTACCATAGTGCCAAATTGACGCTCTTCACTATTCATGGAATTTACATAGTGTCCAAAAAAAAAAAAAATACACATATAAAAACGGAAGAAATGGAGTCTGTTCATTTCAAATGTTTTCAAGATCCAAAACACTACTGGCATATAATCGAACAGAGTGGTGGATGGATATAGATCTGTAGTGGATACATATAGATCTGTTCCAGTTGTTTCATAATTGAAAGGCCAACCAACAATGATCCCTCAGGTATTTAGCACTGAATATTAAGGTTAATCTCTTCCATACTTGGAAGAGTGACATTAAAAATATAATTTTGCATATTCATTAAAAATATTTCATAACATCCCTCTCAGAATTGGGAGCGGGTGCAGAGAGCATTTCTTCTGGGAGCCACATTGTCTCAGATTGGTAGTGTTTATTCAGGCACTGACATTATTCTTGTATTAAATCATTAATACTGAAAAATGCAAACATCCGGGCATCTATATACTGTAGATAACAGATTGGAGTAAACCTGCAAAACAATACGAAAAACCCAAACCGTGCACATTCCATTTTATCATTGTATCAGGTAAATAAACACAGAATGGAACAATGCGGTTATCATTGGCGGAGGCTGATGGTCAATGATGTTGGTTTTGTTGCCGACACCCACTTTAACGCAACCTGGTTAGACCCAGAGGACCAAAGCCGGAAACCGCAAACTTTGTGAGTACAATACAATACCAGCATCATAAGTTACTATCTAAACAAACACATGGTAACACTATTTATCCCATAGGCCCTACCAGGAAAGAACCAAAAAGGTTTTTGTCTCCACAGAGACGTAAAACAAGAGTGTTTATAAATGCAAATTGACCATAGCTTAGGAGGGCGGACCTGGCAGTGTTCCTTCAAGGAGAGTTTTTCACAAGGCCGCCTTAGTCAGCCACTTGGAGGCAGGAAGGATATTCAAGCTTTTTCCCAGAGTTGACAGAAGAATACAGGGAAGTGGGTTGACCCTGACGCCGGTTTTTGACCAAAAGCGGCACAAGGTGCAAGAGTGCCATGCAACTTTCAATGTCTCTCTTGTTGCGATGGACCAAAACTTCTAATGAGTTTTGCCCTTCCCATTTTCACAAATAAATGAATGCCACATGCCAAATTGGGGCATGGAGCAACAATAGGTGTATGTAACGTTCGTACAAGGAGACAAGCTCTGTACAACAAAGCTTAACTAGTAGAGGTGGGAATCTTTAGGCACCTCATGACTAAATTAAATGTTTGAGCTGTTTGATTTTGAATTAAACACAATTTTCATAATATATATTTTTTGCTACAAATATATTATAATAAAACATTTTTAAAAACAGTTTGCAAGTTACAAAAGCTCCTCTTGGCCACTGAAGTACGACTTAATAGGCACAGTCCATCCATCCATCCATCCATCCATCCATCCATCCATTTTCTCCCGCTTAGCCGAGGTCTGGTTGCGGGGGCAACAGCCTAAGCAGAGAAGCCCAAACTTCCCTCTCTCCAGCCACTCCGTCCAGCTCTTTCTGGGGGATCCTGAGGCGTTCCCAGGCCAACCGGGAGACACAGTCTTCCCAACGTGTCCTGGGTCTTCCCCTTGGCCTCCTACCAGTGGGACAAGTCCCAAACACCGCCCAAGGGAGCTGTTCGGGTGGCATCCTGAGCAGATGCCCAAACCACCTCATCTGGCTCCTCTGGTTGTGGAGGATCCGCGGCTTTACTCTGAGCTCCTCCCGGATGACAGAGCTTCTCACCCTTTCTCTAAGACGGAGGAAACTCATTTCGGCCGTTTGTACTCGTGATCTTATCCTCACTTTCGGTCATGACCCAAAGCTCATGACCATAGGTGAGGATGGGAACGTAGATTAACCGGTAAATTGAGAGCTTTGCCTTCCGGCCCAGCTCTTTCTTCACCACAACATATCCATACAGAGTCCGCATTACTGAAGATGCCGCAGCGATCCACACTTCCCTCACTCAAGAACAAGACTTCCTCACTCAAGAACAAGACTCCTAAGTGCTCGCAAGCCTCCACTTGGGGCAAGATCTCCTCCCCAATCTGGAGATGGCACTCCAGCTGTCCCGGGCGAGTACCATGGACTAGGGCTCGAGTCCATTGTCAATTTATATATAACATATTTCCTTAAATAGCCACCGGACATGTAATGTGCGTGCACCTACCTTAAATAATGGCCGGGCTGAACCTGATCCACTAAATAACAAGCGCATGCTTACTCCCACCACCGGGCAAACTTTGTGGCATCACGAATGATCCTTCCACTGCCGTCACTTTAAGATGGCGGGGATGTTCTTTACTTTACCGCGTTTAAACAAGGGGACTTGTTCCACAGCCATACAGATCACACTAATGGTTGTGTATAAAACAACTTCAACACTCTTAATAAAATGCGCCGACACTCTGTGAACCCAACCAAACACATTTCTGGAGAACATATGCCCTGCAACACACCACAAACGCAACACAACACCCACCCACAATGCAATGTATCCACGACTCCTGGCTACACCGTCCATACACCCGCTGGCACCAAACCCCGCCCCCATGCCCCCTCTATGCGTTGGTTGAGTTGGGCGAGGGTTGGGAGCACGTGTATAATATATCCAAGAGACACGGATACACGGCATTATGGGTAATCCCTATGCTGCGTTTAGAATGTGCCACAGAGTCAATGCTCTCCAGAAATGTGCTTAGTGAGGGTTCACAGAGTGTGGCGCATATTAGTAAGAGTTTAAAGTTGTTTATATCACAAACATCATTGTAAAAGGTATGGCTGTTGACCAAGTTTGCATTGCAATCTAATATTAAAAGCAGCGAAATGCATGCATCTAGCCGGCACGCAGACAGCATTGTGCAAAAGTGGGCGTGATGATATGCTGTAGAGCATTGGTCCCCAACCACCGGGCAGCGGTTTTAAATTAATTAGCAGCCCGGCGGCTATCCAAGGAAATACGGTATATTAGGAGTGTGGAAAAAATCAATTGGAATTTAATTCGCGATTCACACGTTGTGCGAATCAGAATTGATTGTCATTTTTTTGTTAAATCATTTTTTATTTTTTATCAATCCAACAAAACATTACACAGCAATACCATGACAATGCAATCCAATTCCAAAACCAGACCTGACCCAACAACACTCAGAACTGCAGTAAACAGAACAATTGAGAGAAGACACAAACATGACACAGAACAAACCAAAAGTAGTGAAACAAATATTAATATTATCAACAACAGTATCAATATTAGTTATAATTTCAGCATAGCAGTGATTAAAAAGTACCCAATTGACATTATCATTAGACATTTATAAAAAATAAAAATAAAAGAACAATAGTGTCACAGTGGCTTACACTTGCATCACATCTCATAAGCTTGACAACACAAGGTGTCCAATCTTTTCATAAAGATAAAATAAGTCATATTTTTGGTTTTGTTTAATAATTAAAACTAATTTGACATTATTGCAATCAGTTGATAAAAGATTGTCCTTTATAATTATAAAAGCTTTTTAAAAAAAAATCTACTACTCTGCCAGCATGTCAGCAGACTGGGGTAGATCCTGCTGAAATCCTATGTATTGAATGAATACAGAATCGTTTTGAACCGGAAAAATATTGTTTTTGAATCGAGAATCGCGTTGAATTAAAAAAAAAAGATTTATAATTGAATGTCACACCTGGGTGAAGTCTTGTCTGGGTTTCATCTGATTTGATGTTTTTTCATTTCCTGTTTTATTTTGAAATGCTGACTCTCTCTCTCTCGTTTCAGATCACTTGCCCTTCCTCCTGTTTCACTGGTCTGACATCTTTCCTGATTGCCTGATTGTGCCCACCTGTGTCACCCTCCCTCATGTGTATGAATGTCTCGTCCTCCTTCTGTCCTGTATCTTGTATCTTTTTGTGCGTACCTCCAGCGTTCCATGTCTACAGTCATTGCCACGTTTTTATACGTTTTTTGACCCATCGGAGATAATTTGTTTGTAAACCTTTTGTCAGGTGTGATTAGGTTATTAGCATTGCCTCTGTTGGAGCGCTTGTTAAATTTTGCATGTTGTATTCTTCAATCAATCAATCAATGTTTACTTATATAGCCCTAAATCACTAGTGTTTCAAAGGGCTGCACAAACCACAACACAAACCACTACGACATCCTCGGTAGGCCCACATAAGGGCAAGGAAAACTCATACCCAGTGGGACGTCGGTGACAATGATGACTATGAGAACCTTGGAGAGGACCAGATATGTGGGCAGCCCCCCCCCCTCTCGGGGACCGAAAGCAATGGATGTCGAGCGGGTATAACATGATACTGTGAAAGTTCAATCCATAGTGGATCCAACACAGCCGCGAGAGTCCAGTCCAAAACAGATCCAACACAGCAGCGAGAGTCCCGTCCAAAGCGGAGCTAGCAGGAAACCATCCCAAGCGGGGGCGGATCAGCAGCACAGAGATGTCCCCAGCCGATACACAGGCGAGCGGTCCATCCTGGGTCCCGACTCTGGACAACCGGTCCATCCTGGGTCCCGACTCTGGACAGCCAGTACTTCATCAATGGCCATCGGACCGGACCCCCTCCACAAGGCAGAGTGGGACATAGGAGGAAAAAAAAGAAACAGCAGATCAACTGGTCTAAAAGGGGAGTCTATTTAAAGGCTAGAGTATACAAATGAGTATTAAGGTGAGACTTAAATGCTTCTACTGAGGTGGCATCTCGAACTGTTACCGGGAGGGCATTCCAGATTACTGGAGCCCGAATGGAAAACACTCTATAGCCCGCAGACTTTTTTTGGGCTTTGGGAATCACTAATGAGCCGGAGTCCTTTGAACGCAGATTTCTTGCCGGGACATATGGTACAATACAATCGGCAAGATAGGCTGGACCTAGACCATGTAGTATTTTATACTTAAGTAGTAAAACCTTAAAGTCACATCTTAAGTGCACAGGAAGCCACTGCAGGTGAGCCAGTATAGGCGTAATATGATCAAACTTTCTTGATCTTGTCAAAAGTCTAGCAGCCGCATTTTGTACTAACTGTAATGTTTTAATGCTAGACATGGGGAGACCCGAAAATAATACGTTACAGTAATCGAGGCGAGACGTAACAAATGCATGGATAATGATCTCAGCATCTTTAGTGGACAGAATGGAGCAAATTTTAGCGATATTACGGAGATGAAAGAAGGCCGTTTTAGTAACGCTTTTTATGTGTGGCTCAAAGGAGAGAGTTGGGTCGAAGATAATACCCAGATTCTTTACCGACTCGCATTATTTAATTGTTTGGTTGTCAAATGTTAAAATTGTATTATTAAATAGAGGTCGGTGTCTAGCAGGACCAATAATCAGCATTTCCGTTTTTTTGGCGTTGAGTTGCAAAAAGTTAGCGGACATCCATTGTTTAATTTCATTAAGACACGCCTCCAGCTGACTACAATCCGGCGTGATGGTCAGGTTTAGGGGCATGTAGAGTTGGGTGTCATCATCATAACAGTGAAAGCTAACACCGTATTTGCGTATGATGTCACCTAGCGGCAGCATGTAGATGCTGAAGAGTGCAGGGCCAAGGATCGAACCCTGGGGACCTCCACACGTTACCTTAAACTAGTCCAAGGTCACATTGTTATGGGAGACGCACTGCATCCTGTCAGTAAGATAAGAGTTAAACCAAGACAGGGCTAAGTCTGACATACCAACTCGTGTTTTGATACACTCTAATAAAATATTATGATCGACGGTATCGAAAGCAGCGCTAAGATCGAGGAGCAGCAGTATAGATGACGCATCAGAATCCATCGTTAGAACTTAGTCATTAGTCATTTTTGCGAGGGCTGTCTTTGTAAAGTGATTTGCCCTGAAACTGGATTGAAATGTTTCACATAGATTGTTAGACGCCAAGTGTTCATTTAGCTGCTCTGCAACACATTTTTTGAGGATTTTTGAAATAAAGGGAAGGTGAGACACCGGTCGGTAGTTTACCATGAGGTCTGGATCGAGGTTAGGTCTTTTAAGGAGAGGATGAATAACCGCTTTTTTGAATGCTAGGGGAACAGTGCCAGAGGAAAGTGATACATTTATAATATTTAGCACTGATGGACGTAATAATACAAAGAGCTCCTTGATAAGTTTCCCAGGAAGTGGGTCAAGTAAACTTGTTGTTTGTTTAATTCCATTTACAAGTTGTAACAATTTTTCTAATGTTATTTCCTCAAAACAAGAGAAACTATTTTGGAGGGCAGTATCCGCCGTATACACAATCGTATCCGTGTTAATAGAACCCAGTTGTAGCTGGGACGCATTGTCTTTAATCTCCTTTCTAATGACTTCAATTTTCTTATTAAAGAATTGCATAAAGTAATCTGCTGAGTGGGTGGAGCTACTGGAAGGGTCCCTTGTTGGGTGAGCGATGCTACCGTACTAAACAAAAATTTGGGATCGTTTTTATTAAGGTGGATGAGATTTGAGTAATATTTAGCTTAAGCTAAGGTAAGCATCTGTTTATAAGTTATTAAACCATCACTCCATGCTTGATGGTGCACCTCAAGTTTAGTCGTGCGCCATTTGTGTTCCAGCTTTCTACATAATAGTTTCTGAGCTCTAGTTTCTTCTGTAAACCATGGGGTACGCTTTTTTGGAGCCTTTTTTAACTTTAGCGGTGCTATATTATCAATGGTTTCGCGCAGGGCGTCGTTAAAGTTGTTAGTGGGGTTATCAGTAGAGCCCACATACTTTGGGAATGGTGCCATTACCGAGTGCAGTAGGTCAGCAAGAGTTGTCTTTGTGGCTGTAATAATGTTGCGGCTGCTATAGCAGTTATTATTATTATTAGTTTGATGAACATGTGTCTGAACCTCGAATTTTATAAGGTAATGATCGGACAATACTTTAGTATACGGGAGTATCGTACCTTTGGAAACGGTGATACCCCTGACAAGCACTAGGTCTATCGTATTACCGTTGCAATACGTGGGTTCATTTATTATTTGTGTAAGACCACAGCTATCAATTATAGTCTGGAGCACTACGCACGGTGGGTCCGATGGGGTATTCATATGGATATTAAAGTCCCCCATTATAATCTTATTATAGGCGTGCGTCACTAGATCAGCAACGAACTCTGAGAATTCATTGATAAAGTCCGAATAGGGCCCTGGGGGGCGGTAGATAACAGCCAGGTATAGAGGCAGCAGTGTGACAGACCTCGTAGTAAGCACCTCAAACAATTTATATTTATTATTTATGTTAGGACTAAGGTTAAATTTTTCGTTGTATATTAGTGCGCCCCCCCCCCCCCCCCCCCCTCCCCCTTTTTAAGGGAACGGGCAATATGCGCATTTGTATAGTTAGGAGGACATGCCTCATTTAGTGCAAAAAAGTAGTCTGGTTTAAGCCAGGTTTTGTACCTACATACATACACACAGATTTTACCATATATATATATATATATATATATATATATATATATATATATAAACAAACGGACACACACATACTTACACGCGCATATATATATATATATATATATATATATATATATTTATGTATATATATATATATATATATATATATATATATATATATATATATATATATATATATATACTGTATATACAAACAAACTGACACACACACATACTGTACATACACGCGCACCCATACATACACACATAGAATTTAACAGAATAAAAATTTTTATAAAATGATAGGCGCCAGCGCCCCCCGCGACCCCGAAAGGGAATAAGCGGTAGAAAATGGATGGATGGATGGATGGATAAATAAGGCCGGACAAAAACACAGGAGGAGGACTTTCACAGGGCAGTTGGGCAGCATCGCCGGGGCCCCCACACGGGAGGTAATCAGCCTCACACAGCCGCAGCGCAGGGCGACCCAGGGCATCCCAGGGGAAGGAGGAATCCCATGGAGACCCGAGGCCAGAGGGGCACGAGCCGACCCCCGCCCGACAGCCGATCCCCATTCCTCTGGGCGCCACCCCCCACCCAACCACCGACGAGAGGGAAAGCACCCCACCCGACCCAAGACGGCGCCCCTCCCGCACCCCCATCAACCACCAACCGCCAGACCACCCAAAGATCGGCCTGCCAGGCCGGAACCAGGGAACACACCCCAGGTCCACCCGACCCCGCGGCACACAGCCCCCAGGACCCCCCCACCCAGGGAGCAAGACCCTAGGGGCAGAGCCCCAGCCCTGGCCCCCATGGGAGTCAGGCCAGGAAATTAATTAGCGGTGCCCAAAGAGATCGGAATTCTGTCAGTTGTTGTTTTTATTCAGCAGACATTCTTTCCATAACTACATAATCTAATAAGATGTTTTTGTAAAGGTTTATACATAAATTATTGTTTGATTTCGAATTCATGAGAATAGTTTTCTTGGCGATGCATAATGCATTTATAAGGAGGTATGTTTTGTTTATATCAAGATCAGTTGCAGAGAGATCATCCAACTGTGGGGGAGATGGGTATAGGAATCGCTAAGGCTAATGACAGGTTCTTGCACACTCCACGCCAAAAATATTCACGGGAGCACAGGACCACATTGAATGCAAGTAGTTATCTACCTTATTATCTGAGCAGTGTACACAAATGTTAGTCAGCTAAACCCATTTTATACATTCTTAGACAGGTGTAATGTATTATGTAAAGTATTTTGAGCTGAATAAGCTCAAAATACTTGGATTCTTAATCAAACGAAAAGTATTGAGGGATATTTGTTTCCGGGATTCTGGGTCACAGCTTGCGGATACGTCTGAGTGCCATTTGGAAGTTGGGATACTTATTGTGTTATCTATTTTTTTATAAGAGAGTATATCATTTGGATAAAGCTTTGGGGGCAGATGTTTTGAAGAATTTAACGGTCGCTGGCATACTTTCCCTCGTTTTTTTGTTGAATCTTGCGCTGATTACAGATTTGATTGGTATATATTCTAGGAATTTGTTAGGATGTATTGCATATTGTGTTATTAAACTTTTAAAAGAGATAAAACTGTTTCCTTTGATGATATCCCCGAGGCATCTCCCTTATCATATCATGTTGGAAAGTTCAATGGTTTCTTGTTAAACAGAAAATCAGGATTATTTCAAATAGGCGTATATGGGCAGGGAATTAGCGGGGACCCAGTTATTTGCGTGTATTAACACTTTTAAAGCAGTCGTGTTTTCGTAGAATTTGGCTAATAGAGGGCAAGTTAGAAATTGGGATCTTCTGGCTGAGTCAATCTCTAACCATAAATGATCTAATAAAGTGGGATTGATCCATTTTAATACATATTGTAGTTTATTAGCAAAAAAGTAATAGGAAAAGTTTGGGATTTCTCGAACCCGTATTATTTCAGTTTTTGTAATGTTTGAAGGCTGATTCGTGCTAGTTTACTTTTCCAAAGAAACTGATTGATGTGTGAGTGTCTAGTGATTTAAACCAGATTTGAGAAGGTTTGGTTGGAATCATTGAAAAGATAATTAACCCTAGGCAAGACCATCATATCACAGTAGAAACCCTTCCCATAAGTGAGATGGGCGGTGACTTCCAACGCGCCAGATCATCCTCATCCATCCATCCATCCATCATCTTCCGCTTATCCGAGGTCGGGTCGCGGGGGCAACAGCCTAAGCAGGGAAACCCAGACTTCCCTCTCCCCAGCCACTTCGTCTAGCTCTTCCCGGGGGATCCCGAGGCGTTCCCAGGCCAGCCGGGAGACATAGTCTTCCCAACGTGTCCTGGGTCTTCCCCGTGGCCTCCTACCGGTTGGACGTGCCCTAAACACCTCCCTAGGGAGGCGTTTGGGTGGCATCCTGACCAGATGCCCAAACCACCTCATCTGGCTCCTCACGATGTGAAGGAGCAGCGGCTTTACTTTTAGTTCCTCCCGGATGGCAGAGCTTCTCACCCTATCTCTAAGGGAGAGCCCCGCCACACGGTGGAGGAAACTCATTTCGGCCGCTTGTACCCGTGATCTTATCCTTTCGGTCATGACCCAAAGCTCATGACCGAAAGGATGGCAGAGCTTCTCACCCTATCTCTAAGGGAGAGCCCCGCCACACGGCGGAGGAAACTAATTTCGGCCGCTTGTACCCGTGATCTTATCCTTTCGGTCATGACCCAAAGCTCATGACCATAGGTGAGGATGGGAACATAGATCGACCGGTAAATTGAGAGCTTTGCCTTCCGGCTCAGGTCCTTCTTCACCACAACGGATCGGTACAACGTCCGCATTACTGAAGACGCCGCACCGATCCGCCTGTCGATCTCACGATCCACTCTTCCCTCACTCGTGAACAAGACTCCTAGGTACTTGAACTCCTCCACTTGGGGGAGGGTCTCCTCCCCAACCCGGAGACGGCATTCCACCCTTTTCCGGGCGAGAACCATGGACTCGGACTTGGAGGTGCTGATTCTCATTCCGGTCGCTTCAAACTCGGCTGCGAACCGATCCAGCGAGAGCTGAAGTTCCCGGTCAGATGAAGCCATCAGGACCACATCATCTGCAAAAAGCAGAGACCTAATCCTGCGGTTACCAAACCGGATCCCCTCAACGCCTTGACTGCGCCTAGAAATTCTGTCCATAAAAGTTATGAACAGAATTGGTGACAAAGGACAGCCTTGGCGGAGTCCAACCCTCACTGGAAATGTGTTCGACTTACTGCCGGCAATGCGGCCCAAGCTCTGGCACTGATCGTACAGGGAGCGGACCGCCACAATAAGACAGTCCGATACCCCATACTCTCTGAGCACTCCCCACAGGACTTCCCGAGGGACACGGTCGAATGCCTTCTCCAAGTCCACAAAGCACATGTGGACTGGTTGGGCAAACTCCCATGCACCCTCAAGAACCCTGCCGAGAGTATAGAGCTGGTCCACAGTTCCAAGACCAGGACGAAAACCACACTGTTCCTCCTGAATCCGAGGTTCGACTATCCGGCGTAGCCTCCTCTCCAGTACACCTGAATAAACCTTACCGGGAAGGCTGAGGAGTGTGATCCCACGATAGTTGGAACACACCCAAGGGTCCCCCTTCGTAAAGAGAGGAACCACCACCCCGGTCTGCCAATCCAAAGGTACCGCCCTTGATGTCCACGCGATGCTGCAAAGTCTTGTCAACCAAGACAGCCCCACAGCATCCAGAGCCTTAAGGATCTCGTCCACCCCTGGGGCCTTGCCACCGAGGAGTTTTTTAACTACCTCAGCGACCTCAGCCCCAGAAATAGGAGAGTCCACCACAGATTCCCCAGGCACTGCTTCCTCATAGGAAGACGTGTTGGTGGGATTGAGGAGGTCTTCAAAGTATTCCTTCCACCTATCCACAACATCCGCAGTTGAGGTCAGCAGAACACCATCCGCACCATACACGGTGTTGATAGTGCACTGCTTCCCTTTCCTGAGGCGGCGGGCGGTGGTCCAGAATCGCTTCGAAGCTGTCCGGAAGTCGTTTTCCATGGCTTCCCCGAACTCCTCCCATGTCCGAGTTTTTGCCTCCGCGACCGCTGAAGCTGCACACCGCCTGGTCTGTCGGCACCTGTCCACTGCCTCCGGAGTCCTATGAGCCAAAAGGACTCGATAGGACTCCTTCTTCAGCTTGACGGCATCCCTCACCGCTGGTGTCCACCAAGGGGTTTTAGGATTGCCGCCCCGACAGGCACCAACTACCTTGTGGCCACAGCTCCGATCTGCCGCCTCGACAATAGAGGTGCGGAACATGGTTCACTCGGACTTAATGTCCAGCACCTCCCTCGTGACATGTTCAAAGTTCTTCCGGAGGTGGGAATTGAAACTTTGTATGACAGGAGACTCTGCCAGACGTTCCCAGCAGACCCTCACAATGCGTTTGGGCCTCCCAGGTCTGTCCGGCATCCTCCCGCACCATCGCAGCCAACTCACCACCAGGTGGTGATCAGTAGAAAGCTCTGCCCCTCTCTTCACCCGAGTGTCCAAAACACAAGGCCGCAAATCCAATGACACAACTACAAAGTCGATCATGGAACTGCGGCCTAGGGTGTCCTGGTGCCAAGTGCACATATGGGCACCCATATGTTTGAACATGGTGTTTGTTATGGACAAACTGTGACGAGCACAAAAGTCCAATTACAAAACACCACTCGGGTTCAGATCCGGGCGGCCATTCTTCCCAATCACGCCTCTCCAGGTTTCACTGTCGTTGCCAACGTGAGCGTTGAAATCTCCCAGTAGGACAAGGGAATCACCCGGGGGAGCACTTTCCAGTACTACCTCGAGTGTTCCCAAAAAGGGTAGGTACTCTGAACTGCTGTTTGGTGCGTAAGCACAAACAACAGTCAGGACCCGTCCCCCCACCCGAAGGCGGAGAGAGGCTACCCTTTCGTCCACCGGGTTGAACTCCAACGTACAGGCCCTGAGCCGGGGAGATACAAGAATTGCCACCCCAGCCCGTCCCCTCTCACTGCCGGCAACGCCAGAGTGGAAGAGGGTCCAATCCCTCTCGAGAGAAGTGGTTCCAGAGCCCTTGCTGTGCGTCGAAGAGAGTCCGACTATATCCAGACGGAATTTCTCGACTTCGCGCACTAGCTCAGGCTCTTTCCCCCCCAGTGACGTGACGTTCCACGTCCCAAGAGCTAGCTTCTGTAGCCGAGGATCGGACCGCCAAGTGCCCTGCCTTCGGCTTCCGCCCAGCTCACATTGCACCCGACCTCTATGGCCCCTGCTATGGGTGGTGAGCCCATTGGAGGGGTGACCCACGTTGCCTCTTCAGGCTGTGCCCGGCCGGGCCCCATGGGAACAGGCCCGGCCACCGGGCGCTCGCCATCGTGCCCCACCTCCGGGCCTGGCTCCAGAGGGGGGCCCCGGTGACCCGCGTCCGGGCGAGGGAAATCTGGGTGCATGCTTTTTCTTCTTCATAAAGGTCTTCGAGCTGCTCTTTGTCTGATCCCTCACCTAGAACCTGTTTGCCTTGGGAGACCCTACCAGGGGGCTTCATGCCCCCGGACAACATAGCTCCTAGGATCATTGGGACACGCAAACTCCTCTACCACGATAAGGTTGCAGCTCAGAGATCATCCTCAATCGATTTTAATATTGGGGAGTTATTCAAACGATTCAGATCTGACAATGTGACAATGTGAAATATTGATATTTAGGTATTTTATGTTCCCTTTATGCAGTGGAATCGATGAGGTGCTCTGAAAGTCAAAATTAATTGGTAACACTGTAGATTTGGACCAGTTGATAGAGTAATCTGAAATAAGAACTGCATTTATTATTGAGTGAGATTGTATCTTGAAGAGAAGAATATGGATTTTGTAAGAAAAGTAATACATCATCAGCATAAAGGCTTATTTTATGATGAGCGTTTGCAGTATGGATGCCTTTGATATTTGCATGCTGTCGAATTGCGGTTGCATGAGGTTTGATAAATATAGCAAACAGTGATGGAGAAAGTGGACACCCTTGCCTAATGCCCCTGATAAGATGAAACCTTGGAGAGAGTTGGCTGTTCGTTCTAACCGAAGCTGTAGGGAAACTATATGGGACCCTGATCCATCCTATAAATGAGTCTCCAAATCCACATTTCTGTAGAGTAGCTAGAAGAAAATTCCAATTCACTCTCTCAAATGCTTTTTCAGCATCTAATGAAAAAACAGCTGTTTTTAGATTATGAATAACAGAATAGTCTATCACATTGAGTAGACAGCGAACATTGTTGGACGATTGTCTCTCTTTGGTGAAACCTGTTTGATCAGGATGTACTATATATGGAGTGACTTTTTCTAATCTTTGAGCTAATACTTTGCAGATAATTTTAAGATCAGCATTAATCAGGGCGATTGGCCGGTCACTGGATGGAAGTATTGGATCTTTATCAGGTTTTAGCAAGAGGCTGATCGTGGCAGAGTTCATATTTGGAGGAAGGAATGAGTTTTATTTGATCTCTAAAGCTATTTTTGTAAATATCGATGAGACCAGAATGTTTTGTGGAACTCCACAGGGAACCCATCAGGCCCTGGTGCTTTATTGTTTGGCATCTGTTGAAGAGCCTCGGGAAGTTCATCTACCGATATAGCAAGATCTAAATTTGATACCTGCCTTGTATTTAATTTAGGTAAGTCTATACCATTGAGAAATGTATCAATGTCTGACAGAGATGGGTCAATCTGGGGTGTATACAAGTTTCTGTAAAAGTCTCTAAAGATGAAGTTCATTTCCTCAGGAACTTGCGTAATGTTACCATTTGAGTTTTTAATGGATGGTATAGAGTTTTTTTCTTTGTTTAATTTTAGTTGGTTACAAATATGCACCACACTGTGAAACCACACCAAAAAAGAATGACAAACACATTAGGGGAGAACATCCGCAGCGTAACACAACATAAACACAACTTAAACACAACAGAACAAATATCCAGAACACCTTGCAGCCCTGAATCTTCCGGGCTACAACATACACGATGTGTGGGGGGCAGGGTTGGGGGCTGGAGGCGGGGTTTTGTGGTAGCGGGGATGTATATTGTAGTCCGGAATAGTCAGGGCTGCATGGGATTCTGGGTATTTGCTGTGTTGTGTTTATGTTGTGTTACGGTGCAGATGTTCTCCCGAAATGTGTTTTTCATTCTTGTTTGGTGTGGGTTCACAGTGTGACGCAAATTTGTAACAGTGTTAAAGTTGTTTATACGGCCACTCTCAGTGTGACCTGTATGGCTGTTGATCAAGTATGTCTTGCATACACTTGCGTTGGTTGTCACCAGTCAGATAAAACTCATGATTAGGCTGGCACACTCTTAGTACATTTTGTCGATGGCAGCACCATTTCGTCATTATCAAACACCATTGTTGGTAGGGGGATAATCGACAGATATTTTAGAGAACGGATGCTCTGAAATACGGGAGTTTCCCGGATAAATTGGGAGAGTTGTAGAGTATGACACCGTCAAGTGCCATTCGTATGAAACACACTAAATCTGGCCCTAGTGTGTGAAAGTGAGTAGGAATGTTTTCTGTCTATCTGTATTGGCCCTGCAATAAGGTGGTGACTTGTCCAGGGTGTCCGTCGCCTTCCGCCCGAATGCAGCTGAGATAGGCTTCAGTAACCCCCGCGACCCCGAACGGGACAAGTGGTAGAAATGAATGGATGGATGAATAATACATGACTAAAATGGTCACATGAAGGAATTAGTTTTATTCTAGATTGGCAGAGTTGAAAATCAAACTGCTGGGTTGTTGTCCATCGTTGCAAAAATAAAATGTCTCCATATGTAGAAGACGTATTGAAATGGTATTTGTAACAATACAGTAAGGATGTAACGACTAAGAAAGATTAAAAGATTAAGAGTAGGAATTTCATAACACGGTTATTGGGACCAAAATGTTCCGGTTATATTATTGTCACAATACTGACATATGTGCTCTAAGAGTTTTTTTAAACAACTAAAATAGACACACAGTTAGAAATGCCCCCATGTGCAAGACTTGTGTTTCTTATGCTTCACTGAAGTCCATTAGTCTTAGTATTTTTTCTGTTTTAACAGCTAAACGTTTATTGTTGTACTGTAAATGTGGGTTTTTACTGTAGCACTTTAAGATCTATTTCAATGAAAAGTGCGTGATAAATAAAAACTATTCTAATTATCTATCGGATATGGCGGGCGTTGTGTCTGTCTTTCTCCGTTCAGCGATACTTGAACGCACCATAAAAAGATTAAGAGAACACAGATTGTAGCTTCAATATGCACAACAGAATAGATTACCGTAGTTGCTCAAGACAGTAATATGTTAATATTAGTTTAGATCAGGGCTGTCCTAACTAGTTGAATGGGGGGCCGCTTTGGACTTAAAAAATGTGGCGGGGGCCGAAGGTGGACTATATACTTACAAATAAGTACAAATTATTATAATAATATAATGGATATATAATTAATAATTATTATATAAAACTCAAAACCAGTGAGTTGGCACATTGTGTAAAACGTAAATAAAAAAAAGAATACAATCATTTTCAAAGGTTTTCCAACTTGTATTCAGTTGAATACACTGCAAAGACAAGATACTTAATTTTGGAACTGAGAAACTTTTTTTTTTTTGCAAATAATCATTAACTTACAATTTAATGGCAGCCCCACATTGCAAAAAAATTTGCAACAGGGGCATTTTTATCACTGTGTTACCGTAATCTTGGGCACTGATACACCCCTATACCATCACAGATGCAGGCTTTTGAACTTTGCGCCTATAACAGTTTATTTTCCTATTTGGTCCGGAGGACACAACGTCCGCAGTTTCCAAAAACTATTTGAAATGTGGACTTTTCAGCCCACAGAACACTTTGCATCAGTCCATCTTAAATGAGCTCAGGCCCAGCAAAGCCGGCGGCGGTTCTGGGTGTTGTTGATAAATGGCTTTCGCTTAGCAAAGCAAAGTTTTAATTTGAACTTACAGATGTAGCGATCAACTATAGTTACTGACAGTGGTTTTCTGAAGTGTTCCTGAGCACATCTGGTGATATATTTTACACACTGATATCGCTTTTTCATGCAGTACCACCTGAGGGATTGAAGGTCACGGGCATTGCCAATTACGTGCTGTAATTTCTCCAGATTCTCTGAACCTTTTGATGATATTACGAATCGTAGATGGTGAAATCCCTAAATTCCTTGCAATAACTCATTGAGAAATGTTGTTCTTAAACTGTTCGACTATTATCTCACACATTTGCTATCAAAGTGGGGACCCTCGACCCATTCTTGTTTGGCGTTATATATATATTTTTTTTAATTTATTTTATTTTTTTACAAATACATGCCAAAATATTTATTTTAAAGTGGCCCAAATAAGAGTTTAAAATAAATAATCATATAACCTGTCATTATTCACTCAGTTTACCCTGGTAAGGAAGAAAGCCCTTTTACTGCGCAGTCGGTATCCAATCCATTCCACTTGTTCACGTCACTTCCTGTTTGGAGTTTGCGAGCGTCTGACTGTCTAGTTTAACGCTCACTTTGTGCAAAACCAGCACATCTTCTTTGCTTTTTTTGTACTTTTGTTGTACTTTTTTGGCTTCACTGTGTCACTGTGCCGTGACACTCTGCTGTCTGTGTCCATCGGTGCTGCGGGCTAGTACACCGAAGCTGGCTAGCATTAGCAGCTTGACACACACAGGTGTGGATTCTTCTGTTGCTGGATGCTTCGGCATATAGACCATCAGAATGCCTCCACCAAGGAAAAGATTCAACAAACCTGGCTAACGAACTGTAAGATCTTCATCAAACTAAATGGGACGCCGGAGGAAACAAAAGTCTTGGTGGTGAGAAAAATAGAAGATTTTGATAAGTTTTGACATTGATGCAGTACTTGGGATCAATGTAGCTTTGTGACTTTTACATCATCTCAATGCGACCCACACCAAGAACACACACCACACCAAGTATTGATATGGACATGTTACAGAAGATCCTACAACATAACTGGAAATGTGTGAGTTTCAAGAGCACGTGACAACAGAGACTGATATGGAGATATACCGTGATAAGAATTTTTTCTCTGCGATTGTAAAAAAGTTTAATTATTTTACCTATGAACAATATGAAAACAGTGTAAAATCAGAAGATAGTCTGTCAATAATACATTTCAATAGTCCAAGCATGTACACTAACTTTGAGGCTATCAAGGATTACTTGAAATAATTTACTCATCGATTTACCATTATTGCAATTACTGAAACATGGTTCAACAATGATAAAGGTATTGATTTTAGTCTGAGTGACTATGAATTAAGATACTTAAACATAATAAATAAAATAGGGGGAGGGGTCGCATTGTACATTCACAAATCTGTTACAGTTAAAGTTTTAACAAACATGACCATAGCAGTCGATGGATTATTTGAATGTTTAACAGTGGAAATCCTAAATGACAAAAAGACAAATATCTTCATAAGTTGTGTATATCGGGCACCTGGTTCAAGCATAGAAACTTTCAATGAATGGATGGCTAAACTATTTTCCTCTGTGAACCATAAAACCATATTTATCTGTGGTGATTTTAACATTGATTTGTTTAAGTCAACCAAGCAAAAACATGTTGACTTCATTGACACAATGTACAGCTTGTCTCTATATGCCGAAATATTCATTTTAAAGTGGCCTAAATAAGAGTTTAAAATAAATAATCATATAACCTGCTTGAACACAATGACAAAAAGCAAGCAGAATAACAACACATAGTGCCACAATCATCCACATCATTTGTAATAACATTATGGCAAATCAAATCACCAGTGGCCTATTTGTGTGTGATATCACTAACCATTTACCTGTTTTTACTTTATATGACTGTCATCTCAAGAAAACCAAAGGCACTATGGCAAACATCTTTAAACCAATAACAACTGAGGAAATAATTTGTGCCCTAAACAATAGTTTAGCAGTTCAGGATTGGACTTCGGTTTACAGAGAACTAAATGTGGATAGTGCTTATTGTACTTTTTTAGACATCTTTACTTCCCTGCATAATAAATACTGCCCTGTGAAAGAATATTTTATAAAAGGAAAAAATAAAAATAGCCCTTGGATCAAAAAAGGTATAATTATTGCCTGTAAAAAGAAATACAATCTCTACAAAATAAAAATATAATAAGTCGAACAACGATACAAGTAGTACAAAAATAAATTAACTGATATCATAAGAACACACAAAAGGTTATATTATAAAAAAAAACTATATAAAAACAAAAACAATATAAAAGGAACTTGGGATGTTTTCAATAGTCTAATCAAACAAGGATAATCAGAGTTGACTTATCCTGATTACTTTATTGATGAAAACGGTGAAGATTATAATATGAGTAATGTAGTGAATGAGTTCAATAGTTTTTTGTAAATATTGGTCCTAAGTTCGCTGTTGATATCCCAGACAATGGAGTTACAAAATCAACTATTGAACACAATTCTTGGTCATTCTTCCTCTCAGCTACAAATGAGCAGGAAGTAACAAACATTGTGCGGAAGTGTAAAAGTAAGTGCTCCACTGACTGCCATGATATCAACATGATATTGCTTCAAAATGTTATATGAATATTGTAAAACCCTTAACTTATATATCAATCAATCAATCAATCAATGTTTACTTATATAGCCCTAAATCACTAGTGTCTCAAAGGGCTGCACAAACCACCACGACATCCTCGGTAGGCCCACATAAGGGCAAGGAAAACTCACACCCAGTGGGACGTCGGTGACAATAATGACCCAGTGGGACGTCGGTGACAATGATGACTATGAGAACCTTAGAGAGGAGGAAAGCAATGGATGTCGAGCGGGTCTAACATGATACTGTGAAAGTTCAATCCACAATGGATCCAACACAGTCGCGAGAGTCCAGTCCAAAGCGGATCCAACACAGCAGCGAGAGTCCCGTTCACAGCGGAGCCAGCAGGAAACCATCCCAAGCGGAGGCGGATCAGCATCGCAGAGATGTCCCCAGCCGATACACAGGCAAGCAGTACATGGCCACCGGATCGGACCGGACCCCCTCCACAAGGGAGAGTGGGACATAGAAGAAAAAGAAAAGAAACGGCAGATCAACTGGTCTAAAAAGGGAGTCTATTTAAAGGCTAGAGTATACAAATGAGTTTTAAGGTGAGACTTAAATGCTTCTACTGAGGTGGCATCTCGAACTGTTACCGGGAGGGCATTCCAGAGTACTGGAGCCCGAACGGAAAACGCTCTATAGCCCGCAGACTTTTTTTGGGCTTTGGGAATCACTAACAAGCCGGAGTCCTTTGAACGCAGATTTCTTGCCGGGACATATGGTACAATACAATCGGCAAGATAGGATGGAGCTAGACCGTGTAGTATTTTATACGTAAGTAGTAAAACCTTAAAGTCACATCTTAAGTGCACAGGAAGCCAGTGCAGGTGAGCCAGTACAGGCGTAATGTGATCAAACTTTCTTGTTCTTGTCAAAAGTCTAGCAGCCGCATTTTGTACCAACTGTAATCTTTTAATGCTAGACATGGGGAGACCCGAAAATAATACGTTACAGTAGTCGAGGCGAGACGTAACAAACGCATGGATAATGATCTCAGCGTCTTTAGTGGACAGAATGGAGCGGATTTTAGCGATATTGCGGAGATGAAAGAAGGCCGTTTTAGTAACGCTTTTAATGTGTGCCTCAAAGGAGAGAGTTGGGTCGAAGATAATACCCAGATTCTTTACCGTGTCGCCTTGTTTAATTGTTTGGTTGTCAAATGTTAGAGTTGTATTATTAAATAGAGTTCGGTATCTAGCAGGACCGATAATCAGCATTTCCGTTTTTTTGGCGTTGAGTTGCAAAAAGTTAGCGGACATCCATTGTTTGATTTCATTAAGACACGCCTCCAGCTGACTACAATCCGGCGTGTTGGTCAGCTTTAGGGGCATGTAGAGTTGGGTGTCATCAGCATAACAGTGAAAGCTAATACCATATTTGCGTATGATGTCACCTAACAGCAGCATGTAGATGCTGAAGAGTGCAGGGCCAAGGACCGAACCCTGGGGAACTCCACACGTTACCTTAACGTAGTCCGAGGTCACATTGTTATGGGAGACACACTGCATCCTATCAGTAAGATAAGAGTTAAACCAAGACAGGGCTAAGTCTGACATACCAATTCGTGTTTTGATACTTTCTAATAAAATATTATGATCGACGGTATCGAAAGCAGCGCTAAGATCGAGGAGCAGCAACATAGATGACGCATCAGAATCCATCGTTAGCAATAGATCATTAGTCATTTTTGCGAGGGCTGTCTCCGTGGAGTGATTTGCCCAGAAACCGGATTGAAAGGTTTCACATAGATTGTTAGACGCTAAGTGTTCATTTAACTGCCCCGCAACAATTTTTTCGAGGATTTTTTAAATAAAGGGAAGGTGAGACACCGGTCGGTAGTTTACCATGAGGTCAGGATCGAGGTTAGGTCTTTTAAGAAGAGGATGAATAACCGCTTTTTTGAATGCTAGGGGAACAGTGCCCGAGGAGAGTGATAAGTTTATAATATTTAGCACTGATGGACCTAATAATACAAAGAGCTCCTTGATCAGTTTCCCAGGAAGAGGGTCAAGTAAACATGTTGTCTGTTTTATTCCATTTACACGTTGTAACAATTCCTCTAATGTTATTTCCTCAAAACGAGAGAAACTATTTTGGAGGGCAGTATCCGCCGTGTATACCATCGTATCAGTGTTAATAGAACCCCGTTGTAGCTGGGACGCATTGTCTTTAATCTCCTTTCTAATGACTTCAATTTTCTTACTAAAGAATTGCATAAAGTCATCAGCTGAGTGGGTTGAGCTACTGGAAGGGGTCCCTTGTTGGGTTAGCGATGCTACCGTACTAAACAAAAATTTAGGATCGTTTTTATTACGGTGGATGAGATTTGAGTAATATTTAGCTTTAGCTAAGGTAAGCATGCGTTTATAAGTTATTAAACCATCACTCCATGCTTGATGGTGCACCTCAAGTTTAGTCGTGCGCCATTTGCGTTCCAGCTTTCTACATAATAATTTCTGAGCTCTAGTTTCTTCTGTAAACCACGGGGTGCGCTTTTTTGGAGCCTTTTTTAACTTTAGCGGTGCTATGTTATCAATGGTTTCGCGCAGGGCAGCGTTAAAGTTGTTAGTGAGGTTATCAATAGAGCCCACATACTTTGGGAATGGTGCCATTACCGAGGGCAGTAGGTCAGCAAGAGTTGTCGTTGTGGCAGCATTAATGTTGCGGCTGCTATAGCAGTTATTATTATTATTAGTTTGACGAACATGCGTCTGAACCTCGAATTTTATAAGGTAATGATCGGACAATACTTTAGTATACGGGAGTATCGTAACTTTGGAAACGGTGATACCCCTGACAAGCACTAGGTCTATCATATTACCGTTGCGATGCGTGGGTTCATTTATTATTTGTGTGAGACCACAGCTATCAATTAAAGTCTGGAGCGCTACGCACGGTGGGTCCGATGGGGTATTCATATGGATATTAAAGTCCCCCATTATGATTATATTATCGGCGTGTGTCACTAGATCAGCAACGAACTCTGAAAATTCATTGATAAAGTCCGAATAGGGCCCTGGGGGGCGGTAGATAACAGCCAGGTGTAGAGGCAGCGGTGTGACAGACCTCATAGTAAGCACCTCAAACGATTTATATTTATTATTTATGTTAGGACTAAGGTTAAAGTTTTCGTTGTATATTAGTGCGACCCCCCCACCCCTTTTAAGCGGACGGGCAATATGCGCATGTGTAAAGTTAGGAGGACATGCCTCATTTAGCGCAAAAAAGTCGTTTGGTTTAAGCCAGGTTTCGCTGAGACCGATGACGTTAAGATTGTTGTCTCTGATGATATCATTAACTAATAACGTTTTGGGAGACAATGATCTTATGTTTAAAAAACCTATATTATAGGTAGTGGGCTGTTTCAGGGAATTTTTGATCAAATTATCCGTAGTAGCAATATTGATAATGTTGTGTTTATTATGCCCAGTGCATTCAGTATAATTACGACCATATCTAGGAATTGATACGACAGGAATTTTCCGATTGTTCGATTGTTGCTTTGATAAACTGCACGCATCATGGTTAGCCACCTCAGTAACGGGGATTTTCCGATTGTTTGTTTGTTGCTTTGATAAACTGCACGCATCATGGTTAGCCACCTCAGTAACGGGGATTTTCCGATTGTTTGTTTGTTGCTTTGATAAACTGCACGCATCATAGTTAGCCACCTCAGTAAAACACATGTCCAACTCTGAAACACTCAAAGCAGAAAAAACTTGTTCTAATTTAACTGACTCCTTACCCAGACCAGTAGTCTCGCATTTTCCATCTAAATCCGTCTTCGGGATGGAGGGACGTGGTGTTCTGTGGTGATTAGCCTTCTGCTTTGTTTTTAGCCCCGCTCGACATCCGCGTTTCCGATCACACCGCTGGCGTCTGCTCCGTAGACGGCCCCCGCTGCTACTAGACTCCCCTGCTTCACAGGCCGCTGGATGTAGCCGCCGACGTATTCCCATGCTAGTTAGCATGTTTAGCACGCACGCGTCTATCAGTCCAAAACGGCCCGATGTGTCCACATCCAGAAGTGTCTGGCGGTCGTACGTGATCACGGAGTGACCACGATGTGAGCCAGCCATAAAGTTTGTGGAATTGTCCGGTATTTCTGCCAAATGTTCCATCTTTAGCAGGAGCTCCGCAATGTTGCAGCCCGTCCGGGCGCCGCCATCTTGGAATATATGTAACTTATCATTCCAGACTGGCCGATTTCCAAGTCAAATGAAAATGGCTAAGGTAACTCCGCTCTTTAAAAGTGACAGCAAACATGTTTTCACCAATTACCGACCAATCTCTCTTTTGCCTCAGTTCTCAAAAATCTTACAGAAACTATGTAACTCTCGAGTTGAATCTTTTCTTGAGAAGCATCATATAATCAATGACGGTCAGTATGGCTTTAGGTCCAAACGAACAACCTCAATGGCGATAACTGAAGCTATTGAAGAAATGACTGAAGCACTGGAGCATAAAAGATATGCAGTTGGTATCTTTATTAATCTAAAGAAAGCCTTTGATACCATTAATCATTCAATTCTACTAGATAAAATGAAAAGATATGGAATTATGGGGCTGACTGGTGACTGGTTAAAAAGTAATTTAACAGGAAGGGTACAGTTTGTAAAAATGGGTCAATTTTTATCTGATACTTTTGGCACCGTGTTGGGGCAAAACTGTTTAAAGTATATATTAGTGATATGTTTAATACATCTAAAGTACTGAAATGTAAACTATTTGCAGACAACACAAATATATTCTACAGTAATGATGACTATAATGAGCTCATAAATACAGTAAACACAGAGCTAAATATAGTAAAAAAATGGATGAACACAAATAAATTATCTTTGAATATAAATAAAACTAAGATAGTGATGTTTGGAAATCGCAACATAACTTCTGAACAGAAAATAAGTATTGATGGTACCCAAATTAAAATAGTAAATGAGAATACATTTTTGGGAGTAATAATTGATAGTAAACTATCATGGAAACCTCATGTCAGACACATTAAAACAAAAATCTCCAAAAGCCTCTCAATTATAAACAAAGCAAAACTATACTTCAATGAAAATGCACTCTGTACTCTACTGCATCTTGGTACTGCCATACCTTACATACTGTGTTAAATACTTCTTTGTACTCTATACTGCACTTTGGTACTACCATACCTTACATACTGTGTTGAGTACTTATTTGTACTCTATACGGCACCTTGGTACTGTCATTCCTTACATACTGGGTTGAAGTATGGGGGAATACCACCATTCATCCTCTGATCGTATTACAGAAAAAAAGCATCCCGGCTCATTCACAACTTTGGTTATTTAGAACATACTCATAATCTGTTTATGCAATCAAAGTTGCTCAAATTTGATGACCTCTATCATTAATAATCTTTTATATAAAGCATTTAACAAATTATTGCCGCCTAATCTACAGCGTATTTTTATAAGACGAGTGCAGGCTCATAACTTGAGAGGCTTTGGATATTTCTCATTGACGAGAGCTCAAACCACTCGTAAACATTTTGGTGTGTCTGTAAGTGGACAACAAACTGGACTTAGAACACAAGCAATGCCAAACTATTAATCAATTCAAACTATTATACAAACATTGGGTCTGGTTCAAATATAGAGATGTGGGTCTTTAATTTAATTTGACTTGCTGTTGTACTCAGTCTCAAAGTGTTATCATGTGCTCAATGTTTCTTTACCATTATTAGACTTAGACTTAGACTTCCTATTTATTGTAATTCAAACAAAAAAAAAAAAGCAATAAGGTGCAGATAAAAATAAATAGATTACTGTACAGATAAATAGATTGCACTTTTGCATATGTATCCAGATTTATGGATGTATGTTATATTGTCTTTTTTATTCCAGCGAGTTAATTCATTTTGGGGGGAGTTGAGGGGATAATTTAATTATGATGCGTTCAAGAGTCTTACGGCCTGAGGGAAGAAGCTGTTACAGAACCTGGAGGTTCTGCTACGGAGGCTGCGGAACCTCTTCCTAGAGTCCAGCAGTGAAAACAGTCCTTGGTGGGGATGAGAGGAGTCTTTTCAGATTTTCTGAGCCTTGGTCAGGCAGCGGCTTTTTGCGATCTCCTGGATAGGAGGAAGAGGAGTCCTGATAATCTTTTCCGCCGTCCTCACCACTCTCTGGAGAGACTTCCAGTCTGAGGCATTGCAGGCTCCAGTCCAGACAGAGATGCTGTTGGTCAGCACGCTCTCTATAGTGGCTCTGTAGAATGTGGTGAGAATGGGGGGGAGGGAGCTGTGCTCTTTTCATCGGACGCAAAAAGTGCATGAGCTGCTGAGCTCTTTTTACAAGAGCTCCGGTGTGTGGGGACCAGGTTATATTGTCAGTGATCTGCACTCCTAGGAACTTGGTGCTGCTAACCATCTCCACCGCTGTGCCGTTGATGAAGAGTGGAGCGTGGCTGGACTGGTGCTTCCTAAAGTCAACGATGATCTCCTTGGTCTTGTCGACGTTCAGGGCCAGGGTGTTGGTTCTGCACCAGTCAACCAGATGTTTCACCTCCTCTCTGTAGTCCATGTCGTTATTGTCACGGATGAGGCCCACTGCTGTCGTGTCATCCGCATACTTCACGATGTGGTTAGTAGTGGACCTGGCGCAGCAGGTCAAGTTGTCTATTACCATTATTGATAGGTGTTACGATCCGCTGCCCGGATTATTTATTATTTGGATTTTGAGTTGGTTTGTGTACTTCCTTGTTTGTTCTGTCACCATGGTTGCCTATAAATTTCACCTGTCCCGTGTTTTTGACGCACATCTGTTGCAATTACTGTCTCTTATTTACCTACCTTTTACGTTGTTTCGACCTCGCATCCAAGCCTTTGTCACCCATGACAAGTGACGACGCTGCTCCCTGTTTCTGGTAAATCTGTTTTGTACTTGTTAGCTTCCACGCTATTCCTGTGTTTAGTTCCCTAGCTTCCATGCTAATGCTTTTGGTTTGCCTTTTCTGCCTAGCACCAGTGTTTCTGTTCTTAGTCTGTTTTTAGTTTAAATAAACCATCATTTCTTACCTTTACGCTGTGTCCGAGCCCGAACTGCATCTTGGAAGAACACACCATCACCACCATGCCCAGCAATCATCACATTAGGATGCGAGCAGACAAAGCTTCTTTCGCTGCGGTCATAATGCAGGTCGACGATGATGGAACGTGGGACATACTCCGAGCTATGGAAGAAGAATCGCTCCGCTGTTCGCCGGACGTAGAGATGATCTGGGGGCCTGGTGGGGTTCTGGTCCCGCTCAACTCCGTCCGGCTTTGTGAGTCATCCTCCCAGCTAGCTCACTCACGTCCACAAAGGCGGAAGTCGCGAAAGAAGACTTCGCCCCACTTCACAAACTCTCCCCCCAGGACACAGCCAGCAACAGGCATTCCAATACTCCCCCAGGTATCAAACAATTCCTTTTTTGCATTTTCCAAAGACTCCTCCGGCCCACCTGTCTATCACGATGACGTCACTCCGTCAACGCCCCCTGGTGACGTCACCGTAGACTTTTGTTTAAATTCTATCTCTCAGCCATTTTTTGACGACAGTAGTGACAAGGAATTTTTTGTAACTTCTTTTTCTCATTCATCAACTAAAGACTTGTACTCTAGGATTAAACTTTACCAGGACAATTTTATTAATCGCAAACCTAGTCAACCACAGTCACCCACATTTTGGACCCCGCCCCTAAGGTCTCAATCCCCGCCCGAGTCAGTGGCCTTTTCCTCTCCTCCGAGAGGAGATTTTGGACAATTGAGAGGGGAAGAGTCTACCCTCCTCCTGACCTCCCTCCGCCCACCCATAGAGACAATCTCTGACCACAAGGAGTGCGTCTGGGATCCGCCTCTTGGGGGGGGGGCGGCTAGTGCTGGTGTAGCACAGCTGTTTCCAGCCAAATTGCTACCTTCCACTAGACCTCCTAAACCGGTTTTTCGACCCGCTAAGCCGCAACCTCCTGCACGGCCTCCTCCACCGGTGTTTTGGCCTACCAAGCCGAAACCCCCCCCACTAGACCTCCTCCACCGGTCTTTCGACCCACTAAGCTGCAACCTCCTACGTGGCCGGTGTTCCGCCCCGTTAAACCGCAGCCTCCAGTTAGGCCAACTCCACCTGCACCATGCCCAACAATCGTCACACTAGGTTCTCTATAATCATTGTTGGTATTTTGTCTATTACCATTGTTGGTATATTCATTATTTCTCTAGTATACATTCCCTAGTATACCTTTAAGTCTATATATATATATATATATATATATATATATATATATATATATATATATATATATATATATATATATATATACATACATATATAATTTGTTAGCCGAAGTTTTGTGCTCGTGCGCATCCTGTGCATCTCCTGGGGGCTAAGCCCCCCTGTCCTTAAAAGCTAGTGACGCCCCTGGTTGACAGCTCGATTTTTTGTGGACATGTTCCAAAATATTGATGTTAAAGATTTCTTTTTATGTGAAGACATTTTTAGAATTAAGTTCATGAATCCAGATGGATCTGATTTAGGGCTATATAAGTAAACATTGATTGATTGATCTCTATTACAATCCCCAAAGAGGGCACTTTAAGTTGATGATTACTTCTATGTGTAGAAATATTTATTTATAATTGAATCAATTGTTTATTTTTCAACAAATTTTTAGTTGTTTTTATATCTTTTTTCCAAATAGTTCAAGAAAGACCACTACAAATGAGCAATATTTTTCACTGCTATACAATTTAATGAATCATAAACTGATGACATAGTGCTGTATTTTACTTCTTTATCTCTTTCTTCCAACCAAAAATGTTTTGCTCTGATTAGGGGGTACTTGAATTAAAAAAATGTTCACAGGGGGTACATCACTGAAAAAAGGTTGCGAACCACTGGCCTAAGTAGACTGTCGTTGACTTTGACAGGGAGGAAACCATCCTTGCCCAGGCACACCCTTCTGGTTTTTGGAATATAAATATTTGGGGTTTTGGCACTAGCCGCTGGACTATCCGACCAATCTAAGCCTATGAGCACGAACTGATGAAGCCTACTCAAATGAGTGGCGAAACGTCCTCTAAGACAAACCAAACAGTCCAGTTGGGATTGACTGAATGACCTGGAAGAATGAGAACATTCACAAAATTTGCCTCAGGGGGCTCTAGAAAGCCTGAAACCTAGAAGTGCCCCACTATATCTCGATGTCATGTGATTCCAACCCACCAATTTAATGCCTCACAATAACATGGCACTGTTAAAAAAATTGAAATGTTACAATTTGGAAAAGCTCAATAAAGTTCACCTGTAATGGTTATCCAGTGGAACCTTGATTTACAAAATAAAGTGATTTTTGAAAAGGTTTTGAAAATGGAAAAGTTTGTATATTGAAGCAAATGTCATCATAAGAAACATTGTAAACATGAGTGATGGGTTCTGACCTCGACAACAATTTGGTAAAAGTTTGTGTCATGACAATTAACATTACCGTATTTTGGGGGCTTTAGAGTGCACCCACCAAACTTTAGAAGAAAAACATTTTTAAATATATTAGCTGCACTGGACTATTAGCCGCAGATATATGCTGGTGTGAAATATATTTGTAAATATTTATTTACATCCCTTAGTTGTTTCCAAACGGTGTCAGTGACACGATGACTCAAACAAAAGAGAAGTCATAGTCATGGACCAACAAGTTGTGGAAGCTAGCTCTCCAATCAGCTAATCAAACAATAACTCTAGAATGACATTTGGTGAATTTACGAATCTGAAACAATACAAAAAGAATGCCATTGTAATTTAATGACACTAACACAGATACTCGTAAATGTGTTAGGATATTCGATAATGCTGACAACGCTAGCTGGATTACATTACGATACCACGTGCAAATATGCATTAAAACACTCCTACAGACTGACAGATTCGTAATTATGAATTGTTTTAGTTATATTGTAAAACGTAGAAGCGTTGCTTGGAGTGATGAATGAAGAATCATTTCAAGCAAAAACGCTATGGATGAATATACTTTCAGCACAAAACAGGAAGTACATTGTCAAATCGCAGCACCTGCAGTGAGCGAACTTCTCCAAAAGATGACGCCAAAGCACAGAGAAGAACACGCCTTTTCAGTGTCTTTCTCAGCGTAATATGAAACATTTTTGTTGAATATAAAATATTTGTGACGCTCAGGTCGCATAACGACGATTACTGGCGTGTTACCAGGAAGCAGAAAACCAAGGAAGCATCGTGCAGGTTGAAGTAGTTATGTGGAGATTTCCCTCACAAAAAATGCAAGAGTTGGGAAGTGCTCTGGAAGCATTAGGATGCTATTCAAATGAAACTACATAAGCTAAACTAAAATAATAACGGGATGTTGGAACTCAGAAAAAAATATTACGCAAGTCGTGCGTAAGGAGAAGCGTCCACAAGGAGTACATCCATACATAACAAAGTCCACCAACAATGGTGGATCAGACTCGACTTAAATAGACCTAATTGCTAACAGAAAGCAGCTGCGAGGAAAAGTGTTCAAGGGACAGGCGTGAAGCAGTTACTACCAAAATAATCGTGCACAATCGGGACTAGATCATGAATCACAGAAAAAACAAACCAACCGAAAAATTATTCATGTATTTAGTTTTAATTTCCTGAATAGCCCCCTTACTTGTTGATTCCACTTCATGTTTTCCTCCATTTGCCACCACTTTAGTCAGAGTCCTGTGCTCCCTCACCTGTCTCTTATTGTCAATCAGGTCATTCCAGTCCCTGGTTGCCAATCAGGACATACCTGCCCCTGTTTGCCAATCAGGACATACCTCTCCCTGGTTGTTAGTCAGGCAGTTTCTCATGCCACCCCCTGTCCTGTCTGCTTAACTTACGTGCTTTGTGCCTCCATTCAGTATCTTTCTCTATGCTTCCTGTGCACTGTTTTTATTTTGTCATTAAAAACATTTTACCTGCTTTTCGCCTGCCATGTCTGCTTTCTGGGGTCACGACCAGCACAAACATGAAACGAAAGATAAATGGTAAATGGGTTATACTTGTATAGCGCTTTTCTACCTTCAAGGTACTCGAAGCGATTTGCCACTATTTCCACATTTACCCATATTCACACACTGATGGCGGGAGCTGCCATGCAAGGCCCTAACCACGACCCATCAGGAGCAAGGGAGAAGTGTCTTGCTCAAGGACACAACGGACGTGACAAGGTTGGTAGAAGGTTGGGATTGAACCAGGAACCCTCAGGTTGCTGGCATGGCCACTCTCCCGACCGCGCCACGCCATCCCGATGATGACAGTTCGTACACTTTTAACACAATAAAAGACGATGTAGAGTACTTCAAATTACACAAACATAACAGGTGGGTGATGGATCAACTTTATATTTAATAACAAAGCAAAAACAAAGACAACTATCTGAACTGTCCTCCTTATATGCTGCTACACTGCTCACACACACACACACGCACGCACGCACGCACACACACACACACACACACAATAACTATCTCTGTGGTGCACTCAGTTTAAAATGTCAAAACTCCTCAACTCGCTACAATGATTTGGGGAAAAAAAAGCCACTTTACCTTGTCTGTTAATTTTTTTGGCGTGCAGAGGAGGAAAGGCGGAGGCGGACAGAAGGCTGTGTCGACAATGCTGTGGATACTTCCTGAATGTTTCAAAACACACATCAATGCTCGTTGGCTTTCTTTCAGCTAGCAAATCTAAAACAATGCTGTAAAAATGCTTAAATACTCTTAAAAATCACTCAAACAACAGCTAACAACATTGCTGTGTAAACTGAATGAGCACTAGAGCTCAATCACAATGGATGTGCTGCGGATCAGCAAGTGGGTGGATGAAACATGCATACGTTGAGACAAGGTTCGTACACCAAAGCATATTTTTATTGAGTCTGTGAGTCGTAAATTGAAAAGTTTGTTCAATGAGGCGCTCTTAACTCGAGGTTCCACTTTACTGCAATTTAGCTTCATCCAGAAATGTCACTAACTTTTTGCGGTGTATGTAGGGTGCTTAATATATTTTTCTTCTGAAATTCTAAAAGTAATTTAACTAACATGGTGGTCTGTTTCAACTCCCTACTCAATATGTTTACTTTAAAGTCACAACTGTCAAAGTGTGGACCATTGAAATAAGTCCCTTCTCACAAGAGACCAAATCGGTACCCACACAAACAGACAGTTTCCCACAGTAAAAAAAAAAAAAAGAAAAGGAAAAAAAAAACACTGAAGCTCATGACCCAAACAGGACATCCTCCCAATCTTTCACCCTCTTCAACTTCCCACTCTCGCCACCATAATTCCCTCCTTCCGACTTTTCATCCTCATTTTCTGCTATATGATGGGTGGGTGGTGAGCTCGCTTGTGGAATCTTGCCGTCAATGCAACAGTTTGGTTATCTTTGATTATTTAAGGCAGGACTCCGAAGCATCCTACAGCAGTGGTTCTCAATTTTTTTTCACCAAGTACCACCTCAGAAAAATTTCGGCTCTCCATGTAACCAACATTAAAATCCAGCAACGCAGTAGGCATAGTATGCATTAAAAACAAAGCAAAAGTTTTATTTAACAAGTATATATATTTTTTGACAATGTAACATACATACAGTTCGAACAGTAACTCTGTTAAAATATTGGAGAATTAAACATTGTACTTTAATCAAGTGATCATGGGGCGTACCACTAGATGGAGACGTGCCACAGTTTGAGAATCACTGTCGTGTAGTTTTTGCCACATTATTTCTAATGTTTTCGTCGATCGAAATTCAGGGGTCTAGAAACCTGTTCATGCGAACCAATAGGTGGCATCAAATGACTTCACTGTCAGAGCTTTTCCTCCTGTCCCTCCCACACACCAGTGACCTACAGAGATGCATCATAAATGCTTGAAAAGTGTTTCATAGGTTGAGGATGGTGAGCAATGAAGCAGTCAAACGATTGTTGAGCAGCAAAGAAATATGTATTTTATTCTAGCTGGTGAGTTGTTCCAGGCTTGCCCAGCCAGAAGGGTGCCCCCGGGTAGACGAACGACACGGAGGGATTATGGCTCCAGTGGAACTGGCCAGAGACCGGGCAGTATGGGATTCCCAAATGAGAGTACTATCCCTGTGACTGGACCAAAATAAGTGGAAGAAAATGAATGGATGTACAATTGTTTAATACATGATTTTTGTATTTTTATTTTCAAAATTGTACCTGTTCAATGCAGCTCTTTGGGTTAGTAACGTTTGACACAATAAAAGTAACACTAAAGCTCTAATGGACAATGGTAATTAAATAAGTTCAAACATTAAAAAGAAACATGTTTTTTTTTTGTTGTTGTCTATTTTGTCTTTAAGAACTATTTTCCTGAAAATGAAGGTATTAAAACAAATTTAACATTACATAAGAAAACCAAATTTTTTGATTTTGTCTTAAAAAATAGTTTTCCAGAAAACAGGCAATAAAAAAAAAAAATTACATCGAAAAAAAACCCATCTGTCCCATATTCAGAGTCGTCTTGTGTTCTGGGGGATTATTTCAAAACAAAAAGTCCCACTGCCTCTGTTTACACCCTCCGGACAATCGGCTTTTTGATAACAGGGCTGAGTTAACAGAGCAAAAAACAAATGTCCATTATAGAGGACATGTATGTACTACGCATCTCTTGCTTTTGCTATTCTCATATTTGTTTTCACCTCCTCCTTTCTCCTTTCCCCCAGTGACCCCTGTGCCCTTTTCTTTCGGACTCCCCCTAAACACACAGCTGCACTCAGTCACTCCCATGAAAACACACTCACATGTGCACAAATGATGTAATTCAGTTACTTAAGTATGTTTTATCACTCTAAATCGACTAGCTGGAGGTCATACTTTTTTTTCTTCCCACTTTGATGAGTTACTGCAACCACTCTACTACTTTAAAATGTCAGCTACTCATTCGAAAATATCAAAATACATCTCCCTCTGGAACATAGAGCTGGATCCTTCAGCTCTATATACTGCATATGGTTAAAAGCTCCTGAGAGAAATAAAATACATTTCATTTGAAAAGTGGGTCATTGCATCAGAGGATTAAAAAAAAAAAATTCTAGACAAACATGATGAAACAAGGCGTAGTCAGTTGTTCATGGAGATGATTAATTTTGGGGAAAATATGTCTTACTTTGCATTGGCAAAAAAATGTTTACATGCATTCCGGGGTCTAGGAATAACACCAACGCTGTCATGGGCATCAAGTCCACCAACACAAAGAGCAACCTGCTGAGGCAGCGAGTCTAACAGAAGGGAACACACATCTAAATGTTAACATGAGGTGGATTGCTGTGAAATTTTCTTCTAACTTGTTTCAAGTGATCTTTGACCACATACATATATAATATTAACAGCAACATTGCTGTTAATATTATTCAAACACTTAAAATAATACTATTTAAAGTCCTACTATTTTATCATGCTGTTCAATTGTCAGATTTACTGTAGTTTTTACATTTTTAAGACTCATTTGCAAGTTCAGTTGACTTTGTCCTACATGAGTTTCCGTAGTCAGGAAGTAGTCTTTGCCATTGAGTTTATGTGCAAGTCTTGTCCTTTGTTGACCCTACATAGTGTATTCTATGTATCACATATCAGCTGTTTGATTTATCATCCATCTTAATTGTGTATTTTATTGTCCAATTGGGTAGTGTTGAAATCGCTCTATAACATTGCCAATGTTAACCATGTAGAATGAACTGTATACGGCGTATCCAATGCTTATACCATTTAGCTAGCACATTTTTAAATGCATTTATTTTATGTTGGAACGACGCAGAAAAATTATTTCTATATAACATTTACATACAGTTTTACAGCACTTGAAGTAAAACATCTCTCAAAAAGGTGTCACGCCTGTATGATTGTTTTCTTTTTTGCCATGTTTGGTCATGTTATGTTTAGTCTTTTGGACATTTAGTTCTGTCTTTGCACTCCCTGGTTTGTTTTCGTCTGCATGCCAACTCATTAGTTTCAGCTGTCATGTCGCACCTGTTCCATCACTGATTATGTCACTGCTATTTAAGCCATTCTTTTCCTGTCTTCGTTCTGGCATCTTTACACACCTTCCCATGCTGCACCTCCTTCACGCCCTCGATTATCTGCTTCATGCCTTGCTATGCAGTTCATTTTGTCCACGTAAGTTTTTGTTTATAGTTCATAGTCAATTGCTTTTGTGCTGAGTCTGTGACGTCTCGGTGGCATAGTGGTGCGAGAGGTGCTCTTCCTGGATGCAGTTCGGGCTCGGACACAGCGTACAGGTAAGAATAAAGTATTTATTTAACTAAAAACAGGCTGATAACAAAAACACTGGGTCTTCAAAGTGAAATAAGGAGCTAACTAGCATTAGTGCTAGGCGAACAAAAGGCGGCTTAGCGCAAAAGCATTAGCAAGTACACTCAAGGAAACAAGGAGGCTAAACGTGGAAACTAGCAGATACAAAATACATGAAAACCGAGTCGTCACTTGTGAACACAACTGTATGTAACACAGACTAATAGAAGAGAACGAGTAATTGAAACAGGCCGGTTAAATACCTTCTCTAATGAAAAACAGGTGTGTAAACAAAGGCAGGTGAACGAATCAAGTCACCATGGTGACAAATACAAACAAGGCAGTGCACAAACCAAGAATCGGAAGAGTCAAACAATAAACAAGCAACACAACAGATTCAAAAAACAAAACCATACATGATCCGGGAGGCAAATCATAACAGTACCCCCCCGCCCCCCCCCCCCCCCCCCCCCGTTAAGGGACAGATCCCAGATGTCCCAAAAATCTTGAACCTCCCCCTTCCCACAACAACAAAGTTCAAACGTAAAGGGAGGGCGGAGGGAGGACACGGTGGCGGGTCGCCCAGTGTTGTGTCCCCGAATCCCTCGAGGACACATCAGGTGGCGGCGGCAGATGGAACACCGCTGCAGAAGAAGTCCTGGCGGGTGACCTCGTAGAGGCCACCTCTGCGGCCGACGTGGAAGAGGGTGCGCTTAACGAGGAGGACGCCCTGGGTGCGGCCACCCCTGTGGCCGACGTGGAGGAGGATGCACCCGACGAGGAGGACGCCCTGGGTACGGCCACGCCCGTGGCCGACGTGGAGGCGCATGCGCCGAAGCAGGCCGGGGAGCACAGATGGCCAAGGAGCAGCCGCTGGTCCCGGCCGAGGAGCAGCCACTGGTGCCGGCCGAGGAGCAGATGCATCAGACGAAGCCGGTGTTGGTGCAGCAGATGAAGACGGCGCTAGCTCCGCAGATGATGCAGGTGCTGGTGCAGGTGGCACCGTCATCATCAAGGAGACAGGTGGCGTCGTCGTCATAGTGGGAACAGGTGCAGTCGTCGTCGTTGAAGCAGGCGCTGGAGTGTGACCCAGCCAGAGGTCAGGTGCTGGAGAGTGATCCAGCCTTTGGTCAGATGCTGGAGCGTGATCCAGCCAAGAGTCAGATGCTGGAGTGTGATCCAGCCTTGAGACAGAAGCTGGAGTGGGATCCAGCAAAAAGTCTGGCGCTGGAGTGGGACCCAGCCTTGGGTCGGGGGATGGTGCGTGAACCAGCTTCGAGGCAGGTGCTGGAGTTGAATCAAGACCGGGGTCAGGGGCTGGTGTGTGAACCAGCTCAGGAACAGGACTTGAACGGCCACTACGAATAGGACTACTACTAGGACTAGGCCTACGGCAGGGACTTTGTCTATGATGAGGACTGGGACAGGGACTAAGACAAGAAATAGGACTATCACTACGAACAGAACAGGGACTAAGACAAGTACTAGGACTATCACTATGAACAGAACAGGGACTGCGACAGGGAACGTGACTAGGAGTCCGCCTAGGACCTGGGCAAGGACTTGGGCAAGGACTATGACTAGCAGTCGAACTAGGGCTTGGGCAAGAACTTGGGCAAGGACTAGAGCACTAAAAATAGGACTGGGACTAGAACTAAGACTACAACTAGGACTACTACTACGGCAAGGACTGAACACAGGTGGACGTCACCGTGATTGACAGGTGGGTCAGAGAAGTTCTCAGGGAAGTAAACAAAGGAATTACCTGCCGAGTGAGGGGAATATTGTAATGACTGCTGCATGCTGTCCTGGGGGAGGAGGTCTTCGAGCGTGAGCATCACCGTCACGAGGCGAAACCCTTTTATGAAGGACCAGGACTCGGACTACGACTCAGTCTACGAGTCATAATAGCACTGGGACTATGACGAGGGCTAGGACTTGAACTACAACTAGGAAACAGACAAGGACTCAGGCTTGGACTAGGGCATGGACTAAGACAAGAACTCGGACTCTCACTAAAAACAGGACTGTGACTAGAACTAAGACTACAACTAGGACTACTACTACGGCAAGGACTGAACACAGGTGGAGGAGGTCTAGCTGGGGGCTGTGGCTTAACCGAACGGAACACCGGTGGAGGAGGTCTAGGTTGTACTAACTGAACTACTGGTGGCGGCGGCCTAGGAGGAGCTAGCCGGACTACTGCTGGAGGCGGATGCACAGGAGGCTGGGGCAGAGTGGGAAGCAGCTGTGCTACCTCCGCAGCACAGCCACCAGCACCAAATCCAGGACCAAGTCCAAGTCCAGCACAAAGACCAAGACCAAGTTCAAGTCCAAGTCCACGGCTAGTACCAGTGCCTACACCACGCCAAGCGCCGCCAGTTGCAGCTCCACGACGCCATGCGCCGCCAGTCGCAGCTCCACGACGCCAAGCACCACCAGTCGCAGGTCCATGACGCCAGGCGCCGCCAGTCGCAGCTTCATGACGCCAAGCGCTGCCAGTCGCAGCTCCACGATGCCAAGCGCCGCCAGTCGCAGTTCCACCACGCCAGGCACCAGTGCCTGCACCACGTCGGGCCCCGGTGCCTGCACCACAGGAGGTACCAGTGCCTGCACCACGTCTGGTCCCAGTGCCGCCTGCACCACGCCAGACTCCAGTGACTGCACCACAACAGGTTCCAGTGACTGCACCACAACAGGCTCCAGTGACTGCACCCCAACAGGCTCCAGTGCCTGCACCACACCAAGCTCCAGTGGCTGCACCACGCCAAGCTTCAGTGCCTGCACTACGCCAAGCTCCAGCGGCGCCAGTAGCAGCACCACACCAAGCTTCGCCGCCAGCCACGATAACGACGCTTCCGCCTCTTTGTCGGCCACGGGTGTGGCTACTACATGGTCGTCCGTCACGCCAAGGGTGTCGACCTTCTCGTCGGCCACGGATATGGACGTTCCCGGGTCGCCCACCTCGTCAGGTACAGCGGTCCTCTACGCGTCGCCGCCACCTGACTATGCCCCGGTGGATACGAGGACACGTGGTCTGGCGACCCACCGCCATGTCCACCTCCCGGCCTCCCATGACTTTTGATCATTGTTTTTTTTGGTGGACATCTGGAATATGTCCTTAAGGGGGGGGGGGGTTTCTGTCACGCCTATATGATTATGTTTTGTTTTTTGCCATGTTTGGTCATGTTATATTTAGTTTTTTGGACATTTAGTTCTGTCTTTGCACTTCCTGGTTTGTTTTTGTCTCCATGCCAACTCATTAGTTTCAGCTGTCATGTCGAGCACCTGTTCCATCACGGATTATGTTACTGCTATTTAAGCCATTCTTTTCCTGTCTTCGTTCTGGCATCTTCACACACCTTCCCATGCTGCACCTACTTCACGCCCTCGATTATCTGCTTCATGCCTTGCTATGCTGTTCATTTTGTCCACGTAAGTTTTTGTTTATAGTACATAGTCAATTGCTTTTGTGCTAAGTCTTTTTTGTGTATGTCCATTATTTCATGCCATCGAGCAAGTGTTTTTGTTTCATGTTTGTAATTTGGTAGCCAAGTGTTGTACCTCCACTGTGAGCGCTTTTGTTTATCTTTTGTTAGTGATAGTATTAAATAAAAAGATGTACTCACACTCACGTCTCGCCCGTGCCAATTTTCCTCTGCATCGTGGAAACAACCTTAATCCATGTCGCAGCCTGACAAAAGGACCTCAAATGGGAGTTTTAATTTTTATTTTTCAGCTACGCTATTAAAAATATGGGGTGCCAAATGTTAAAATTCAATCACCCTGTTCTTATATATATTTTGAATATTTAGCTGTAATTTCACTCATGATATTATTTTACACATTTAGCTAATTTTCTTCACAATTGAGGTAGAATATAAATGCTAAATACATGTTAAATATAAAATCTGAATGTTAAATTGTAATTGTAAATACAAATTTTGGATTTAAGTGTTATATCAAAATTTTAAATCGAAAGTTAAACCTTAATGGGAACTCTAAATCTTAAACCTAAATGTTAACCTAAATGCTATATCTAAATGTTAAACTAAACCTACATTATAAATCTAAATCCACAAGTTAAATCTAAATGGTAAATCTAAATGTTAAATCTAAACATTAAATATAAATGTCAAAGCTAAATGTCGACTCTGAAACCAAATGTTAAATATAAATGTTGAATTGAAATGGTAAACCTAAATGTTAAATCTAAGTGTTAAATCTACATAACATTTCTAAATCCAAATGTTAAATCTTATTTGTCAGGTAGTGTCGGTGACGAACCCCAAAATGCAGAGATGGCAGGCTTGTTGCATGAAGACATTACTTTTAACGTAAAAAATAAATGCAGGAAAAAAATAAATGCAGGAAAACAGGCCTCAGGAACCAGCAAACCGGAACAGGATACCAGGAAACTGCAAACGACTGGAGATAGCAAGCAGTTCACAGCATACAATACTACAGCAATAACTGGAGGACGAGGCAGGTAAAAAAATAGTGGCCTGATTGGCAGTTGCCACCTGGTGTGCCAGACTGCCAATTAGGTACAGGTGAGGAAAACAAGCGCTCAGGGAGACGTACAGGAAATGGAACCAAAATAAGAGCGCTTACAGGAAATAAAACACAAACACGAAGGAAAAACCAAAACATAACCAAACTGTCAATGACAAGCCCGACATTAATGATAAATCCAAATTCAAACCTACATGTTAAAACTGAATCTAAATAATACATTTAATGTTAAATCAAAATGTTAATTATAAATCTGAATGTTAAATCTAAATTAAAAAATTAAAACTAAATTGTGACTCTAAATTGAAATGTTGAATCTAAATGTTAAATCTAAATTCAAATGCTAAATGTATGTATTAAATCTAAATTGAAACGTTAAATCTAAATGTTGAATCCAAATTTAAATATTAAATTGAAATGTTGAACCTAGATGTTAAATTTAAATGGTAAATCTAAATATTAAATACAAATCTAAATGGTAAATCTGAATATAAACATAACTTTTACATGTTAAACTTAAATGTTAAATCTAGGTCTAAATGGTAAATAGAAATGTTAAATGTCAAATGTCAAATCTAAAGCTAAATATTAAATCCAAATGTGAAATCTAAATGTTGAATTTAAATAGCTCGCCAACTGTAAAGTCAAACTTTAATGGCTGGGAACGTCTGAAAATCCAGCTTTTATCGTTATGTGCATGTTTGACACGTTCAAGATGCGAAAAGCATGGTTTTGAAAATTGATTAAAAAATGATAATCAAAATTACAAAATAAGTATATATATAAAAAGTGTTCAGCAAGAGCTTAAACGTAATATGTGACTTGATGTGGTTTGTAGCACACTGATATTTGTCCTATTGCATAGTTAGTAATCACTGTTTAATGCCCTCTTAAGAACCATCGCCAAATTCTTTCTTAGTCTCAGAAGTCAGTTTTCCTCTGATGTGATATGCCTTGTATCATGTATTGTGGGTGTTGCATCCTGCTGCTGTTAGTAAAAAAGTGTACTCAGAAGAAGATTTTTTTTTTCTAGAAGCAGAGTGCCCTCTAGTTGGTTCTTCCTGTTTATAGAAGAAGATTTTTTTTTTCTAGAAGCAGAGTGCCCTCTAGTTGGTTCTTCCTGTTTATACCCATTCTCACCGCTGCTCCCTTCACATACATTGAGCTCTTCTACAAAAAATGCGGCATGCCCCGCCCCACACACACACCACACACACGAACACCATGGTGATGTCCCACAATGCACCAGTCAACCAGTTTAATTGTCTTTATAAAACAGGGTTTCCTGTGACATCCCAGTTCTTATTATAATAAGGCAGTTTGAGAGTGAAGCACGGGGAATATTATTTGATTTATTAGCATGCGCCAGACACTAGTTCATATTGTGCACTTGTGTTGGGCCCATTATGGCTCTGGGACGGGCTGGATTAGAACGTATGAAAGCGGGCAAGGATTAAGATGAGGCACTGAATCCATGAAAATAAATCTCCCCCTAGATTTAGGGAGGAATACAACTGATTAAGATGTTTTATTTTACATAACCAGGAAGGATCTTCTGAGGGTAAAACTGTAAAGTGTAGATGAGAAAGGTGAAGCTCCTCTTCAGGTGTCTTTTTCACAATGTAGAACCAAAACTGGGAGATATTGCACAATCTAACCATTACATTATTAATTTGGTTATTTTCCTGTGTTTCCACCAATATTTCCTGACTCTTATTTTGTTATTTATATTGCCTGTTTGCCACCATATGTTTCACCTTTCTCACCTGTCCCTAATTGGCACTCAGGATTTATAAGGATGCTTCACATGCCAAGCCCTGTCCTCTGTCTGCTTAACTTGTGTGCGTTGTACTTCCAGTAAGCACAGCTTTTCCCTATACTTGGTTTCGATGTTGTCTTTCAGTGCATTTCCCTGCTGCATTATATGTTGTTATTGATAACTTTTTTACCTGCACTTCGCTTGCCATCTCTGCATTCTGGTGTCACCACCAAAACAAGCTCTGCTGTACAAGAACGTAACATATGTTACTTTTGGTTTACTTATACTTAAGATAAGGCAAAACTCTTTTGCATTAACTGTTAAACATAGATTTCCAAAGATGGCATTTATATTTTGTATTATATTCATACAAATATATATTTTAACACAAATGTTAAAAAAATATATATGCTTACAATATCAGTTATTTGGTGATAATTGTTTGAAGACCCTGCTGAATCGATCACATTAGCATCGTAACTCGTTTGTTTTTTGCTAACTTGTTAACAACCTTTTTAACTCTCTTTGTTGTTGCGACTGCATCTCTACTTGGTCCTCATGTATTAAGCGTGTGTACGGACAAGAACTTTTTTATCTCAACTTTTTCACAGCAAAGTTGAGATATATGAAGAGTGAACTGAACGTCATGCTTCACAAATGCAAATATCCACATGCTGTCTGGATAATTTGGCGACACCGAAAGGTGGTCGTTCGGGCTTTGCCAACATTTGATTTCAACAATGTAAAAAGGATCAGGGCAAGGACCAGACATTTGCTTTCTCACCAATGCACTTAATATTTGATATTGATATCAATTTAGCTAGGCAAACATTTTGGCACCTAATGCTGTGACAATGTGTTCTTGTGACTCCAGCACCGCTTGGCCAGTCAGGCTGACAGCTGCAGCAGTTGTTGGTTGCGTCACATTAATGACAGTGGCAAAATGGCCCGACTTTGTGACACGTGGCTGCTACCGCAAGAAACGTTCCTGTATTGTAACAATACATTGAGTATCAAACAAGAGTCAAAGTCTTTGGTGGCATATTTAAACTGAAAATATTTAAAACCAAATAGCAAATAATTTTTTCACAAAACTCTAATCCGGCTAAGAGCAGGCTACTGTATATAAGGTAGCCTTAATGCACAGGCTTACTAGGGCTATAGTAAGCCTGATTAGGAATGCAATGCTTGATGTTCATAGCTGTCAATTACCAACAGCTAAGCTTCGTCCAGTGATTGTGTGATCTCTCTCTTGGCTGTGTTGTCTGTTTCTACTGCTCTGAGTGGGGCTTGAAAACACATAACACATGGCCTGTGAAAGACCAGCGTACGACTACTGAGCTAAAAGCACAGGCAGTCTCCCAGATTGCCAGGACTTTATTTAAAGTTGAATGGCTTGTATTACAGTCACACAGACGTGTATGCACCTGTCGTGAAGGACATGTATTCATGAACAAAAGTATATTTAAAATATGTATAAAATAGGTGTTGTTTTTGCATTATTGCTGTTCTGTTGAGTAAAATCATGATTTTTTTTAAATTTTTAATCTGGTCAATTTAAGAAGAGTTTAACATGATCAATAAGCCTGATTAAAAATGTGTTTCTTTAAACTTTTTTTTTTTAGAAAATATCAAAGGTGTCTGCAGTCCTAAGGCTCTCTGACAGGCTGTTCCACAGGTGGGGCCCATAGCGGCTAAATGCTGCCTCACCGTTGGTCTTTGTATTTGGGAAAGATAAAAGTTTGGTGCCAGAGGAAATCAGTATTGGCGTGGGTTGCTACGGTCAAGATAGGTAAAAAGGTGCAAGGATATCAAGACATTTAAAAACTAACAATAGATCTTTAAAATCAACCATGAAGGGCACGAAGAGCCAATGCAGCACATTTAAAACTGGTGTAATGTGCCTCCGCTCTTGAGTCCTTGTCAGCACGCGTGCAGCTTTTTTGTAATAATTGTAGATCACTAATATTCTTTTTCGGAAGATCATTAGTCCAAACGAATAGAATAAAAGCACGCATTAGAAACGGGAAGACTCTGTAATCTTTTCAAAATGTTGGAAAAAGTTAGCACTGTGAAGACTCTTCTTCGGCATGGTAATGCCGGTGTTGTTTTCCCGAGGATGCCTCGAAGTAGAACACAGCAAAGGTGAGATATAAAGGTATTTATTAAATAATATAAGGCCAGGAACAAAAACACTGGTGTAAAGAGAAAAGGCAAACAAAAGACGCTAGCGTGAAAGCTAGGATAAACACAAGGAAAACTAAAACTTGGCACGAGGACACAAAAGAGTAAACAAAACATTCAGCATGAAAGCTGGAATATGAATTGGTTTAGCGTAAGAGCTAGCGAGAATATACATACGAAGACAGATGAGAGTCGTCACTGTTGCACGTGGGCAAATTAGGATCCGAGAATGAATAACGAAAAGGGGCGAGTTTAAATAAGAGAGGTGATTAGAAGAAAAGAGGTGTGCGTAGATAACAAGGGGCAGGTGAACTAATGGGCTACCATGGTGACAGACTAAACAGGAAATAAAGACGTTAAACAACAGGGTGATACAAAAATGGAACAATAAACCAGAATATATACAGATCCAAGCAGCGGATCGCAACAGTATTCCCCCCCCAAAAAAGACAGATACCAGATGTCCAAAAACAAACATGACAAAGAAAAGACTTGAACCCCCTCCCCACTACAAGAAAAAATCCACAGACGGAGGGAAGGCGGAGGGAGGCCATGGTGGAGGGCCGCCAGGTCGTGTGTCCCCGAATCCACCGAGGCCAAAGTTTTGGCGGGCGACGTCGAAAAGGCCACATCAGTGGCCGGAGTGGAGGTGGACGCGCCTGCTGAGGCGGACACCCGGGGTACGGCCACACCCGTGGCTGACGTGGAGGAGGCTTGGCAGCAGCAGACGAAGGTGCGGGGACTGCAGCCAAAGCAGGCGCCGAGGCCGGCGGAGGAGCAGGCACGAGGTGAACTAATGAGCTAACATGGTGACAGACTAAACAGGAAATAAAGACGTTAAACAACAGGGTGATACAAAAATGGCACAATAAACCATAATATGTACAGATCCGAGCAGCGGATCGCAACAAGCACCAAGTCAAAAATCATACCCAGATGTTTTATAGATTGTGTTCGTTTGAAAATGTTGTAATTTTGTAAAGGTTTCTCCCTCGGGACCAATACTGTTTTGTCTTGGTTGAGATGTAGGAAATTGACAAATGTGTTAATGTCTCAGAGACAGCAAACTGTTCTATAAGCCAGAGGTGGTTCAACAAACTACCAGTGGTGTGTTGTAGTGTTTCTTTCATGATATCATACTCTTTTTTTCCCCCAGAATTAAGTGGTTCCATATTTGTCACTCTGCTTGATCTAAAAATGAAACTGTTACTGACTTCCACAATGTACATATTCTTGATTTATTTTAGTGTGTCGTAAAACTAAAAGTTACCATTTGAAATTACTAGAGTTTGTGTCATGTCTGTTTTCTGCTTTTTTGCAACAAACTTAAACAACTGAATAAACATCATCCAAGCGTTGCGGTAAGCCCATCATTTTTTCTGAAGGGCTTATACAGTTCACACGTTGTTGGTAAGGTTACTCCCCCTAGTCAACATAAGAATTCAGAGAAAAAGCACATCCAGCTGTCACGTCACTTACCATCCCTCGATAAAAGCCTCATCAAACATTTGTTACCAAGCAACAATAACAGATGTGAAGCAAAATGCCACACAATATGATGTTTAACACCACTTAGTAAGCTCTTCAAACAAATCCTTCATGGGTCGCCTGTTGGAAGCGTATGTGCATGTGTACTAACATGTTTACATGTGTCTTAGTCAATATATAGGATGAGAAATAAGCCTGCAGCGTTTTTTTAATTCATTATATATAGTGAGAAATAAGCCTGCAGTTCTTTTGCTTTGTGTTATAGATGATCGCAGAGCGAGACTGGAATTGGGTGAGCACAACAAAGGCAGTGTGGTCACTGCACTATCAGGGAGGCACACAGTCTGTTAAATTTTTATTCTTTGTAGGTTTTAAAGGCACAAGGTTGTAAAACAAGAATTGAACAAGCAGTTCCCTCTCCCTTTGCCCCTCCATGTCGATGTGAAAGTGTGTGTTTTGCCAATAAAACAAAAACTGACAGCTACATGGACTTACTGTCTTCACGACAAAAACTCAGAATCAGTCTAACAGCTCTTTGTGAATGCAACACAATTACATATTAGGACAAAAAAAACGAGTCTACTAAACCACCACAGCTGAAAGTGTTTACTGTGGTGATTATGTACAGAAAACGTGATCTTTGAATTTTACACTTATACGGCAGGATGAGACATTTAGGGTGTATTCATCTCTCCCCATCCCCCACCTACCAGGAAGACCCCAAACCGTGCTACCAACACGACAATATCCATCCATTTTCGACATCCTGTCCCTTTCAGCTGCATTTCAGCTGCATTCGGGCGGAAGGCGCTGTAAACCCTGGACAAGTCGCAGCCTCATCGCCGTTGAGGTATTTTTTTTTGTGAGATATGGCGTCAGGGGATAGGCTGGGTCACCACAAAGAAAAACAGGGAGCAGATCTTCATCTTCCAGCAGTTGTTTGGCACAATAGGAAATGGTTCCATCTTTCAGCTGCGCAATAATGGCGGAGTTAGCGATGATGTGGGCATTATGCACGCTGCCTGGCCATTTCACTGTTAGATCTATGAAGCAATATTGTTAGTCACACACTACCTATTGTGATTAGATATACACAAGAAGTATAATAGACTAATCTGGATAATAACTGAACATAGAAAACTCTTATTTGTCAGTTTAGCCCGGGAGCTTTGTTTATTCTTTACCTCTTGGTCGAACACCGGCAATTCCCCTCTTACTTCCGGTTAGTGAAGCGCAATACATCCTGTTACAGCAGTAAAGATACCGACTTTCACAATAAAGGTTTCAGTCGTAAACATTACATCTCCCTTCAACAAAATAAGATGTGTATATGGAGATAATCAATGTCATGCAGAAAAACTGAGGCACTTAAACACAATTCTGAGCTACAACATTTGAGTCATAGTATACTGTAAATCTTTAGCAGTGCAAATAACATTGGAACACCATATAGCATCAGTATACTCAAGAGTGCTGCAGTATTTAAGTGTTACTTCCGGAACAAAATCAACAGCAGTGAACATTTGCTTTCGCTCGATCGACAGGTCCTGAGATACTCCTGTGAATGTTAAAATAACTCAACAAGGGAATCATTCTGTATCAACAGTAGATAAACTGATGAACATCTCCCAATGTAACCTACTAATACAGTGTAATGTTACAAATCAGTGTATTTTCTTCTTCTCTTTCCAATATTTAATTTTTATTTTTATTTTTTTTTTAAGTTTTAGGATAGCGATCCGCCTACACCCTTTACAATCAATTATAAATCGAGGACTTGCCTCTGCCTTTTGACACATCCATACCTTGTGTGTGGCAAGGCTCGGAGTGAGCAGGTTCACACACAGAACTGGTGTGATGATGTTGCGCACCTGGGTCCTCTGGTGTAGTGTTGGAGTCATCTTCGCTGGCCCCTGGCTGCTGTGTGATGGGTGTGTGGTTGTCTAGCAGGTGCCGTCGGTTGCGTCTGAATGACTGTCCGTCACCGGTCTCGATGTGGTAGCTCCGCGGTGTCTCAGCTGGTCGGATGACTCTCGCTGGTTTCCACGTGCCATCACCCTGCTGGATACGGATGGGTGCTCCAGCGTGCAGCGTTGACAGCGGTCTGGTAGATCTGTTGTACTGTTGTATCTGGTGCTGATGGCAGTTCTCTCTCCTTGCATGTACAGTAGCCTCGGGGGTCACCTAAGGTCGCAGTTGTTGAGTTGTCGTGGGCAGGATGGAGCGTAGTCTGCGGTTTATAAGGACATAGGCTGGGGATTTTAGTCCGTCAACTGGTGTGTTCCTATAATCCAGAAAGCAAAGATAGGGGTCTTTCTTGTCCTCTTTGGCCTTGGTGAGGATTCGCTTTGCAGTTTGAACAGTCTTTTCTGCTAAGCCGTTGCTCTGCGAGTAATGCGGGCTCAAGGTGATGTGCTGGAAACCCCATGACTCAGCGAACTGCTTGAATTCGCTTGAGTTGTAACTAGGCCCATTATCACTGACGACTCCACGGGCGATTCCTTGCCTCGAAAACACTGCCTTCATCTTGTGAATGACAGCGGCTGTGGTGATGTTATGCAGGCGCTCAATTTAAAAGTATCTGCTGAAGTAGTCACAGATGATGATGTAGTTCTCAGAGTTCCATGTGAATAGATCTGTTGCTACAGTCTCCCATGGTGTCTCTGGGATGTCATGTGAGAGCATGGGCTCTTTGGTGTTGGTACTATGATGTGTTTGCCATATGTCGCATCTTTGTACTGCCAGGCCAAAACATTATGTCTCTTGCCCTGTGTTTGCTCTTCTCAACTCCTAATTGTCCTAAGTGGTTGCATTTTAGCATGTATGGTCTGAGCTTGTGTGGAATGATTATTTTCTCACCCTTTAGGACAGGGGTTGGTAACCTTTACCACTCAAAAAACCATTTTGACCCATTTCACATAATAAAGAAGGCAATGGGAGCCGCAACCATTCTCGCGAATATCTGCTGATGGTCACCCAGATAACAATAATAAGGGCTCGCTATGAAGCCATTGCCTTTGACGCTGTCTACAACATGTACAAACACCTTGCCAGTCCAGTATCATGTTGTATGTGGCTTCCGCATATACTCGTACGAGATTGCAAGGCACACTGGGTGATACAGGTTACACGACGGTTGTGATATAAACAACTTTAACACTCTTACTAATATGCGCCACACTGTGAACCCACACCAAACAAGAATGACAAACACATTTCGGGAGAACATCCTCACAGTAACACATTATAAACGCAACATAACAATTACCCAGAATCCCGTGTATCCATTACTTTTCCAGACTATGTTATACACCCCCGCTAGCACCAAACCCCGCCCCCGCTACCCCTCCGTGCGTCACTTGAGGTGGGCAGGGTTTAGGGCGCGGGGGTGTATAACATAGCCTGGAACAGTCATGGATGCACGGGATTCTGGGTAATTGTTATGTTGTGTTTATAATGTGTTACTGTGAGGATGTTCTCCCAAAATGTGTTTGTCATTTTTGTTTAGTGTGGGTTCACAGTGTGGCGCATATAAGTAAGATTGTTGAACTTGTTTATATCACAACCTTCAGTGTAACCTGTATCACCCAGTGTGCCTTGCAATCTCGTATGTGTGACGATAGAAGCTGTGAAATGCATGCTTCCGGCCGGCACGCAGATAGCATAGCACAGCATAGCATAGCCTGGCGTAAAGGCGGGCGCGATGGCATGTTGTAGAGGATGTTAACAGTAAATCCATTAAAAGTAAATCCATTACGGCACTCCCTCAATATTGTAGTCCGAGTGAAAATCGGAGAATGTTGACCCCGGGTGATGTCCGGGAGAGGCACCGAAATCCGGAATCCACCCGTAACAATCGGGGGGTCGGCGATTATGCAGCTGGGCAACATCAGAGTGGCCCAAGAGCCGCATGCGGCTCCGGGGTCACGGGTTACGAACCCCTGCTTTAGGAGGATCCCATCGGCTTCTGTGATCTCGTCACGGTGGTTCTAGTAATCGCTGACGAGTGGGTGACATCGTTTTCGTGTCTCCGGCCAGCCAGACCGGATAACTTGCTTTAGCTTTGGGAGCTGCTCATCCTAAGCTGTCTCCATTTAGATGTTGTCCAGCCTATCAGTTCTCACTGGGGCTGCGCTAATGACAGCATGCACTTGTGTCTCCATAGCCTCGGATAGAGACTCGTTCTCTTCATCCATGGATTTTTTCGACAGTGTGTCGGCTACAGGGATCTCTTCGCCTGGTCTGTGGGTGAGAGTTATGCCGTGTTTTTGCAATGCAAGCATAATGCGCTGTAAACGCGGTGGAGCAGAGAATGGTCTGTAGTGGTTTGTGGTCTAATTCCATAGTTATGTTTCGCCCATAGAGATACTCATAGAACCTCTTACACCCATACCTGACTGCATACAGCTCCTTCTCGATTTAGGCGTAATTTTGCTCCGGGCTGGTGAGCAGCTTGGATGCATATGCTACAGGTCTTCCATCCTGCATGATGGTTGCATCCAAGCCGTTTTTTGACGCATCCACTTGCAGTGTTACTTTTTTTTCAGGATCAAAGTAAGCCAACACTGGTCCTGGCTCCGCTGTGATGATCTTTTTCATCTTCTGAAACGCATTATCGTGCATAGTGCCCCATATGAACTCTGTGTTCTGTCTTAGCAGTATTCTGAGTGGTGCACACACCTCAGCTAGGTTGGGTGCAAATCTCGTTAGGTAGTTGACCATGCCTAGCACGGTTTCGAGTTCTGCCTCACTTGTTGGCGGTGGCATGTCTTTTATGACTCTCACCTTAAGTGGTTCTGGTTTCAAACCGCTGGCTGTGATTTTATGGCCAAAGTTGCTCACCTCAGAAACACAAATGTAGCATTTATCTGGATTCAGGCGTATGCCTCTCTCCCTGGTGCGGTCGAGAATGGCCCGGAGATTGGTGTCGTGTTCCTGCTTTGTTATTCCTAACACAACAATGTCGTGAACCGTGAGCAGTGAGGATTCCTCACTTAATTTGATTGCCCAATACCCTGATCTTGTGTCTAGGATACTGAAATACCTGCTAACTTGGATGTCACGTCCTCCAGTGTGAGAAGGGGGTAATATGGCATCATTATTGCCTTGTTTAGGGCTCTTGGGTCACTGGCACACAGTGAGTTTGCGTGTCGTGGGCTTTTCGCACACTACTAGGGCATTAACCCACTGGGTGGGCCCTGTCACCTTGCATATCATTCTGTACCTTTCCATGTTGTCTAGCTCGATTTTTAGACGGTCTTTAAGAGCAATTGGTACCCTTCGTGGTGGGCAGACAACTGGTGCTACTTTGGGGTCTATTCTGAAACTGGATTTGCCTGGGAATGTGCCGATGCCTTTAAAAACATCTGTGTACTCACTTAGGATGTGGTCTGACTGGGGGTGCTGTTCCCTTCGTCACTGTTGACTGCGTACACTACTTTGATCAGTCCCAGGGTCTTGCAGGCTTTGTAGCCTAGGACTAGGCCGGTCTGTACCAGTTTGATGGTACTGCAGTGATATAAAATAAAAACAAAGTACGAAGCAGTACGATTAGGCAGTGCCAAAGGTAATGTAGTCAGTAATGCAGACAGTAATCCTTGTATAATAAAATACAAGGATCACTGCAAGCCGAAGGTCTCATTTACAGTACAGAAAATCACAGCAATGTAGGAAATAAAAGGCACTGAATCGCAGGTTTCATTTACAGTACACTAATCACAGTATGGATGCAGAAATTTAAGCGCAATGTAGGAAATAAAAGGGTGATGCAGTGTGGTTGCAGCAAGTGCAAGGTGATAGTGTAGTGGTTAAAGGTGTACTGTAGTTAGCTGGCTTGCCTGATATCTAATTTGAATGCATGAGTAAAGAGATAGGTTTTAAGCTGTCTTTTGAAGATATCTATCGAGTTGGCTTCTCTGATATTTTTGGGCAGTGTGTTCCATAGTTTTGGGGCATAGTTGACAAAGGCTGCATCACCGATCCTCTTTTGACTATTTTTGGGAGCCTCTAATAACCCAGCAGCGGATGACCGCAGTGTTCTTTTTGGTACATAGTGTGTTAGGGTGTTGGCGATATAGCTTGGTCCCTGTCCTTTTAGGGCTTTGTATGTAAGGAGTAGGACCTTAAAGTCAATTCCAAACGTTGTATTATAAATATTGATAAAATATAATTGATTGCCGTAGTTTGAGTAACCCTGATTGATTGATCAAAATAACCAATCCAAAATGAATAAATAAATCCACAGTTCCTACATTTGACCAGCCACGGAAGACACTATGCACTTTAAACTAATCAAAAACAACATAAGGTTGGTCTATGCGTCTCTCTTTCGCTTACATTAGCTGTACGTTGTTTCTGATTAGCTTAAATTGCGTGGTGTTTTGAGTGCTTGGTTAAATGTATGGAAACCTCAGATACGCACACACAGATTGTATTTCACGCACAAATGTGCGCACAAATTTTACTACAAGCTCATAAATCTGGATGCACATGCTCAAATCTTAGACAACAGAAGTGTCGCAAGAAGTCCCGGGTAAAAAGACAGTCAATAGAGGGTTCCTGCTTCCCGTAGATCATAATACGGATGCACAGATTGTATTAAACGCGCTTCTGAATGTGCGTGCACAAGTTATATTACACACTCAGGAATTTGGATGCGCGGGCTCAAATCTTAAATGGTAGTAGTGTCGCAAAAGTAGAAAGACAGACAAACAACCTAAGACACACATACACAGATCTAAAACATGGGTATGCTGATCTGGATACACACACTCAGATTGATATACAGACACACAAAGTGGTACACACTTACGCGCAGATTGAGATATATGTATGTTTGCAAATGATTTTGCCACAATAATACTTCCATAGTTGTATTGATAAAAGAATGGATGATCAGTGCAGTCAGATTCAGTCGGGAACCCAACTTTACTATGTAACTTTTTTTGAGCGCAACAAGATAGTTTTTAATAGAATAGAATAGAATAGAAAAAACTTTATTGATCCCTGGGGGAAATTTAGCACCACAGTTTGCTCACAATAGACAATGATAGTAATAAATAACAGTAATAAATAATATAACATAATATATTATATATATATATATATATATATATATATATATATATATATATATATATATATATATATATATATATATATATATATATATATATATATATATATATATATATATATATATATAATATATAATACATGAATAATATAAATATATTCTACATATAAGTGCAGTCAAAGAACATATGCATTATACAGTCTGATGGCAGTATAATGGCTTTAAATAGATTTTACTGATTTTCTGACATTTTAATGGGACTCTTGGTATCCGCTGTAATGTCACAGGGGTGAAATGTCTAAAAATGTATATACTCTAATACTTTTCAGAGGATCTAAAACTTTAATGTGAACTTCATGCAAAATTTACAGACTGAAAGTCCAACAGTCAGACAATGCAGTTTGTTTCTGACAAATGCATGCAAATCCTTAAGCTTTTATCATTCTCTACTTATGAAACACACCAGAGACTGCAATCTCACTATCAAATTTATGGCATTCATTGCGGGAAGAGTGGAAAAAAAATCATCCTGGGGCCAATAAAGAGCTGCAGGTCGAGCGAAAATGCTTCTTTGCAGCATGACAATGATGGCTTTCCTTATCATGGCTGACGGCATGATGCAGATCCTCCTCCCTGGGAGGGGGTGCAGATTATGCATGCTGTTGACCTTTTGTTGTGTTTATGTTGGATTCTTGCTCCATTTATCACGCCTGGCCTCAACAAGCTCCACGTGCATGATTAACACTTTTGCTGTGTTCCCCTGCAGTATATCCACAAAAGAACCAGCGTCCCTTGCAGTGGACATGTGTGTTTTGCAAAACACTGAAATGACAAAAGAAATAGAAATAATATGAATGTAAATAGATTTTACTCGCTCCCTCCAATTTATCTGCACACACCCATGCTTCCTTTTGTGTCTCCTTATTGAAGTACAGTTGTTAGGAAGGATGTTTGGCTTTATCTAATGTTTGGGCTTAAAGGTTCAGTGGAGATGTGTTGTGTAAACACACAGATAATGCTGTTTGCTTTGAGCAGTGGGCCCATATCCTGCCTGTGGAGGACTACATGAAAATAATACAATGGACCCCTGTAGTGTCTCCTCTGCAGGGCTGCAGTGTTTACCAGCACTTCCTCTCCACTACCGACACAGAGCTGAATCCATTTAAATGGTATGTTGACACCACAGACTGGGTGGGAAATTAAAACACGTAATATTTTAGCAAATATATACTTACACTATATGCAGGTCCATTCTCTTTTTCTCTGACAATGTAGTTCTCCAATGTTTTTCACAAAGTATTACCTCAGAAAACACTTGGCTTGCCGAGTACTACCTTAATGTCCAACATTAGAATACAGTAGTGTAGTAGGCTTAAGCAATCATTAATATTTACATTTTCTTTTTAAATGTACCACATGCAATATTTTAATGTCAAGTCATCATTTAAACAACATGTTTACTTTACCCACTTCCTGGGAAACTTATCAAGGATATTTTTGTATTATTAGGTCCATCACTGCTAAATATTATAAACTTATCACTTTCCTCTGGCACTGTTCCCCTAGCATTCAAAAAAGCGGTTATTTATCCTCTGCTCAAAAGACGTAGCCTCGATCCTGACCTCATGGTAAACTACCGACCGGTATCCCAGCTTCTGTTTATTTCGAAAATCATCGAAAAATTTGTTGCACAGCAGCTAAATGAACACTTAGCGACTAACAATCTCTGTGAACCCTTTCGAACCGGTTTCAGGGCAAATCATTGTAAGGAGACAACCATCGCAAAAATTACTAATGATCTATTGCTAACGATGGATTCTGATGCGACATCTATGTTGCTGCTTCTTGATCTGAGTGCTGCTTTCGATACCGTCGATCATAACATTTTATCAAAACACGTATTGGTATGTCAGACTTAGCCCTGTCTTGGTTTAACTCTTATCTCACTGACAAAATGCAGTGTGTCTCCCATAACAATGTGACATCGGACTAAGGTAATGTGTTGAGTTCCCCAGGGTTTGGTTCTTGGCCCTGCACTCTTCAGCATCTACATGCTGCCGCTAGGTCCGTGGTCCCCAACCACCGGGCCTTGGCCCGATTGGTACCAGGCTGCAGAAGAATGTTTTATTCATTCTTATTTAAAAAAAAAAAAAAATATATATATATATATATATATATTATTATTATTTATTTATTTTTTTTCCTATTAAATCAACATAAAACACACAATATACACGTACAATTAGTGCACCAACCACAAAAACCTCCCTTTTTCATGACAATGAAAAAAAATAAAAATACAAAAGGATTAGCCCAACCCCAGGGTGGAGGGGAGGGTCCTGACTGTTGTTTGTGCTTATGCACCAAACAACAGTTCAGAGTACCCACCCTTTTTGGATACACTCGAGGGAATACTGGAAAGTGCTCACCCGGGTGATTCCCTTGTCCTACTGGGGGACTTCAACGCTCATGTTGGCAACGACAGTGAAACCTGAAAAGGCGTGATTGGGAATAATGGCCGTCCGGATCTGAACCCGAGTGGTGTTTTGTTATTGGACTTTTGTGCTCGTCACGGATTGTCCATAACAAACATCATGTTCAAACATAAGGGTGCCCATATGTGCACTTGGCACCAGGACACCCTAGGCCGCAGTTCCATGATCGATTTTGTAGGTGTGTGATCGTAGTTGTGAGCTAATGTTTTGGACACTCGGGTAAAGAGAGGGGCAGAGCTTTCTACCAATCACCACCTTATGGTAAGTTGGCTGCGATGGTGGGGTAGGATACCGGACAGACCCGGCAGACCCAAACGCATTGTGAGGGTCTGCTGGGAACGTCTAGCAGAGTCTCCTGTCAGAGAGAGTTTCAATTCCCACCTCCGGAAGAACATTGAACATGTTCCGTACCTCTATTGTCGAGGCAGATGATTGGACCTGTGGCCGCAAAGTTGGTGCCTGTCGTGGCGGTAATCCTAGAACCCGTTGGTGGACACCGGTGGTGAGGGGATGCCGTCAACCTGAAGAAGGAGTCCTACCGGGTTCTTTTGGCTCGTGGGACTCCGGAGGCAGCGGACTGGTACCGACAGGCTAAGCGGTGTTCGGCTTCAGCGGTCGCAAAGGCAAAAACTCGGACATGGGAGGAGTTTGGAAAAGCCATGGAAAATGACTTCCGGACGTCTTTGAAGCGATTCTGGACTTCGACTGCGGAGGTTGAGGATCGGTGGAGGGAATATTTCAAAGACCTCCTCAATCTCTCCAACACGTCTTCCTATGAGGAAGCGGTGCCTGGGGAATCTGTGGTGGGCTCTTCTATTTCTAGGGCTGAGGTTGCTGAGTTAGATAAAAAGCTCCTCAGTGGCAAGGCCCCGGGGGTAGATGAGCTCCGCCCAGAGATCCTTAAGGCTCTGGATAATGTGGGGCTGTCTTGGTTGACAAGACTCTGCAGCATCGCGTGGACATCAGGGGCGGTGCCTCTGGATTGGCAGACCGGGTGGTGGTTCCTCTCTTTAAGAAGGGGAACCGGAGGGTGTGTTCCAACTATCGTAGGATCACACTCCTCAGTCCATTGGGTAAACTGTGCAGGGGCATGTGCACTCTGGCCAAGATAGGGAAGGCAAAGGAGGGTGGTTGGAGCTGTTGGTGCTCAATCCAGGTCCTCGGCTTGCTTCAAGGCCTCCTCGCCGTTTGGTACTCTCGACACCTTCTTCCACAGCTGCTGGAGGTCCGACGGACACGTCGTGGCTGGCAACCTTAGTCGTTCTCGTCATCGCTGGCAAGGTGTTTTCTTTCCTCTGAGGTTCCTCCCAATCAGGACTCGGGAACAGGTCTGGGATCCGACTTTGACCTTGATCCTCTCGGTGGGTGGAAGGGAATCTGGAGTGGCGGCCTGTCATCCTCGAATCTGCACAGAGGAACTGACACACAAATTCTGCATCTTTTTTTATCTTATATTTACATTTTTGGTCTCGCGCTGATTCTTCCTGCCGTTGGCGCTTATGTCCTGGGAAGGGCCGATCTGTATATAGCTTCCAGGGTGAAAAATTCAAAATCGCAAAAACAATTGCATTCAGGGACATTCAAATGATCATTAATGCTAATTGCAACTTGTCAATCAAATTCAATTTGGTCTGTGCACAGATTTTAGCCAATTTGTTTTGATGTTCTTATTCATCCTTTTCAATATTACCTTTGGACTGAGGATGAACCTATTTTCTAGTCCAAGAGCCTTTTCGACCAAGGCTTAATAAGTTTTTTTATTTTTAAATGGTTGCCGTTGTTTAACCTGTCCTTTTTGTGGAAACCATGTCAGGGAATTAGATCATTTACAAAATATTTAATTACTGAATTTGCATCCTCCATTGAGGTTGGGGTTGTTTCCGCCAACCACTGTAATTATCAATTAAATAAAAACCTTGATGCGCTCAAACTTGACACAGTCCAATTTCACCTCCTCCCCCTCTGTCCCTGAAAGAGGGACAGTGTTAGTTGTAGTAGCAATAGTAATAGTAGTAGTGGTAGTAGTAGTAGACGTAGTAGTAGTAGTACTTTCAGAAACATCCAAGAAGAAGAAAAAGCAGCTGATAGTCAAGCGCAGCAAAAGCAGAGGCGGAGGACAGGTCATGTTTGAGGTCAATGTTTGCTTTGCAATAGTCCATCCATTTTCTACCGCTTATTCCCTTTCGGGGTCGCGGGGGGCGCTGGCGCCTATCTCAGCTACAATCGGGCGGAAGGCGGGGTACACCCTGGACAAGTCGCCAGCTCATCGCAGGGCCAACACAGATAGACAGACAACATTCACACTCACATTCACACACTAGGGCCAATTTTTAGTGTTGCCAATCAACCTATCCCCAGGTGCATGTCTTTGGAAGTGGGAGGAAGCCGGAGTACCCGGAGGGAACCCACGCATTCACGGGGAGAACATGCAAACTCCACACAGAAAGATCCCGAGCCTGGATTTGAACCCAGGACTGCAGGACCTTCGTATTGTGAGGCAGACGCACTAACCCCTCTATTTTACAACACATAATGAATTATTGTGGCCTCAATAATTCACAGAGTAGTTTCTTTAATTTAGTTTTTATATGATAGGACAATGCACAAAAACATTGTTCAAAACAGATATGTTCGGTACCAAATTATGTCTAAATAGCTACTTTCCATCTGCAGTCCATGGCTACCTAAATTAAAGGAATACAAATAATCATGCAATAAAATTATGACACTAATTAATCATAATAGTAATGTATATATTTATAAATAATAATTCATAATTAATCAATAAATAATAATAATCTAGCATGTAATCAAATTAAGAAAAGTCCTAAACTGCCCTGGCTTCACGGTGCGTCTGCCTCACAATACTAAGTTCCTGCAGTCCTGGGTTCAAATCCAGGCTCGGGATCTTTCTGTGTGGAGTTTGCATGTCCTCCCCGTGAATGCGTGGGTTCCCTCCGGGTACTCCGGCTTCCTCCCACCTCCAAAGACATGCACCTGGGGATAAGTTGATTGGCAACACTAAATTGGCCCTAGTGTGTGAATGTGAGTGTGAAAGTTGTCTGTCTATCTGTGTTGGCCCTGCGATGAGGTAGCGACTTGTCCAGGGTGTACCCCACCTTCCGCCCGATTGTAGCTGAGATAGGCGCCAGCACCCCCCGCGACTCCAAAAGGGAATAAGCGGTAGAAAATGGATGGATGGATAACCTGCCCTTTCACTGACACATACTCAATATCCAATACAACCACAACTTATTTACATAATCACACAAAGACAATACATGCTCTTGTTCACAATTGTCATCATTTGTAAAAATTACCATGATTTTAACAGACACACTTCACAATTTACAACAAAAATGATCTGATGGATCAATATAATACACATTAAGTTGATATGTCAAACACAATTCCCACCTTAGTGACCGTGTGAGCAGTTTTGAATGCTCCAAAGCCACTTTTTAGAACTTAAATGTTTCTATTCCTTTTGATCTAACAGTGAGAAGGCTAATTGGTCTGTACTTGTTGTAGGAGATAGTCAGCCCCAGACTTTCGTATAAGCATTGTAACTTTGTTCCTCAACTTTTAAAATCATACAACCTGTATTTAGACCTGTTTTTATTTCCATTTTGACAGCTAAGTCCCGGTTTTTCATTAGAATCCAAATTGTTTAATTAATCCCAGGTATTTTTATTTCAGCACTTTTCTTTCTGGGTTTGTTTTGCTGTATTTAAAGATGATCTCTTTGATTTTTGTATCCAATTCTAGTAGGGTTGCTTATCATTTGTGTCATATAGAAGCCGTTTATAATATCCTTAAGTTTCTTTCTACGCGACCTTTTTAATCAGCCTGGATTAACGTCCCCCATAACGTTCAATTCTTTCATATAGTGCTGTTTGAGGATGTCTGAAGATGCATTGAGAAAAATGTCTGTAGCTGTGGGTGGTCGGTATGCTACAATTACCCTGGAATATATTTCTGAAGAAATGTAATTTTAATTTCAACACTCTCAAGATGATCTACTGGGAAGGTTGTTTGTTCACTTTTAATGTTTTCTCTTACCCAAATCATAACTCCTACCCCCTTTGTCACTTTATCTGTCATTTCTGTAATATCGTACCCCCGGACATTAATTAAATCAAAAGGTGTTGCAGGTTTTAACCATGTCTCCGATAGACAAAGGTACCCCAAATTAGAGTCTGACAGTAACTGCTGGATTTGTTCAGTATGATTCCTGTTGTACAAAATTGAATGATGCGGACACGTTTGTTACTGAATACTTTCTATTAGACTTCTATCTCTAAGCGACTTTTTGTATGTAATAAGTAACTATAATTATTTGATATGCTTAAATGTGTTTGTTTGAGCTCATTTTAGCTTAACTGTTGTGTAGCTGCTAGCTCCTTGTAGCCTACAGCCCGAGTGTCCAAATTGCAGCCCATAGCTATGTGTTTAACAGACAACCGAAATAATTGGAAATGTGGTATTTGGGTGTTTGTTCAATCAGCAGCAGCTAGGCCTTGTTTTATCATTGGACCTAGGTCTTTGGTCTTGTTGGCTGGACAGAGAGCAAGGGAACAATGTGGGACAGCATTTGTGTCCATCCTACACCATGTTAGTTATTGCAAAGATATGTCAACATGAGCAGCCACACCCTGAGTTCCAACATACAGTATATATACATCTAAAAAGGAGTCAAAGGCCTCCTGGTATGAGTCGTCTAACTAATTATCATAACATATGGCGGGTCAGGTGTTGGTACACACGGAAACAGCTCAGCCAGCCAGATAGAACAGTTGCAGCAGGAGTTGGGGTGCTCAGCAGGTGTCAGCCATTTCGGTGGTGGAATGAGCTCATTCTCATGGAGGAGCCTTGTTGGCGGTGTCGCAGCTTGGTGGCCGTACCGTCAGGTGACACCAGAAAGGTCCATCTGTGTGATATTGAATGTCAGGGTACAGTTTGTAAAGCAGGTCATTACCAAGCAGGCACGGTGTGCGCAGGTTGATGAGTGGGTGGCACCAGTGTCAATCACGAACTGATAACATTGTCAGTTGACATTTATGTCCAGCAGGGGTCTGTTTGTATCCCCTTCTGGGCGTCCAGCTGTGAGCGTCCTTTGTCATACCTTTGTGTTTGTCTGGTGGCATGACGGTCCCTTTCCCCGTTCGGAAACCTTGAGACAGTCTTGAGGCCAATGACCAGGTTGGTCACAGGCGAAACAGTTTCCACCCCAGACTGACCTTGAAGCACTGCGTTGTGTACCACCCGAGTCCATCTGTCTGGTTTCACATCTGTTGCGGATTCTTTTCTTCACTTGCTGGAACTCAAAAGGAAGGTCACCCACTGCTGAATATACTTTAGATGATTTTTGACCTTTTGGTTCTTTTGACATTTTACTTCAGCATTTGTAAATTAAAGAGTTGTTTCCTTGTTACTCTATCTCAGCCTTTTTCGTTGTCCTATTGCTTAGTCCAATTCTGCATATCAAGTTTAAAATCAAAGCATTAATTGTCTAATTAAATGTTAAATAAATAATATTCAACTAAAGATTATCTTATAAGTTAATGAGACTGTCGTTTGTGTCTATCAGTTAGTTAGTTGTGCACTCTGACCTCCCGTCGTGCGTGGCACTCCACAAAACAAAAGCATGATTTCATTCCATCATTATTTTGATAGCGCAGTCCACACACACACACACACACACACAAGGTCGTCTGCTAAGATAAGCTCACCAACACTTATGTCCTTTGTAACCATTTTATATTTCGGTTCTATATTATAGTTATTAATCTAGCTTTTGTTTGTAATTATCATTCAAAACTGTTCAAAGCAAACAGTTTTAAAGGTTATAATTATTCACATTATACTATCAAAAGTCTATAGCTTGCTGAAGGCTTTTGAGATTTTAGTTTGCCACCTTATTTATCCTATCTTAGTTCACCACCCAGATGTATGGTGTAATGCAATGTCTAAATAAAAATAAACTACTCCAACCTAAAAAATGTTAGTCCACACTTTAAAGTTTAAACGACTTAAAACTTACTTTTATAATATTAATTTTCAAAACCATCTCCACCACAGCAGACATTTTCCTCATAATCTTATCTCATTACCCCATAAATTGTAAAACAATTGCAAAAGAGGTGTTTCACAACAGTGGTTATATAGTTATTTAAGTAAAAGATCTCAATATGTGGAAATTAACAAGACTATATTACAGCCTTAAAGAGTAACTTGTGGGGTTTCACAAGCCTTGTTATTTGGACCTAAGTTATTTATACTTAATTTAAATGATATTTGTTTAGTATCTAATAAATTAAAATGTATCACGTTTGCAGATAATAAAAATGTTTATTGTTATGGAGAAGACTTGAAACCGCATATTGAATATATAAAGGGAAAAATATCCAAATTCATTGCTATTCTGTATACAGTAAGACACATACTTAATAAGAAATGTCTGCATAAGTTATAGTATTCTTTTATTTTTTCCATATTTAACATATTGTTTTTTGGGGAAATGTTTATTGAACAAACATAGACCCAATACTTAACTTTAAAACAATTCATTTGAATAATACAAAAACCGTGTTACTATTAAAATACCAATCCATTATTTATAAGTTGTAATATACTAAAATGGTCAGACATTTTGTTTTTTAAAAACAAAGGACATTATGTTTCGAGTAAAGAGCAACAGCCCTTCTTGCTTGTATTCTTAACTTATTTACATTAAGAAGAGATATTGATTTCTGAAATAGTTAAAGTAAGAACAACCACAAAATACAAATGCACTTCAGCTCCAGGAGCCAACAACCAACCAAACAAACAAACAAACAAACAAACAAACAAACAAACACACTTGCAGCGAACCACCATCAACTGCATACGCTGACACATGAATACCATCCACGAATATATTATTTATGTCAATTATTGCTTGTTATATCAAATATTTATAACACAGAGATCTAAAAAGGCAGAAAATAAGTATAAGAAATATAAAAACAAGCTAATTGGTATACTGCGAACATCTAAGAGGGAATACTACAGTCAAATATTAAACAAGAACAGAAATAACTTGAGAACAACATGGGGCATCCTAAACAGCATCATCAAAAATGGAACTAATAAAGATTACCTCCAGTATTTTCTAGATGGAATTGCAAAAAATGACAATAATAACCAAATAGTTAAATGTTTTAATGATTACTTTGTTAATATCGGACAATATCTGGAGCAAAGAATTCCAAAAGCAGATGATGGGTCAATTTTATTACTTCCAAAATTCTCCAAAATTATGGAAAACTTCAATAACCGATTAGATAATTTTATCAACAAAACTTGGACGCTTGTGGAGAACCAATTTGGATTCAGAGCAAATATCTCAACATCAATAGCATTAATCAAAGACTGCTTTTTGTTTATACAACCGACATTTGTAAAATTACAAAGGACCCGAAATCAGTTCTATTCGCAGACGACACAATCAATCTCTGTTCAGGAGAGAACACACAGAAGATAATACAAACAGTAACGGAAGCAATGAACAAACCAAAATTAGTTTGACAAAAACAGATTATCTTTGAATCTCAGCAAAACTAAAACAATGCTATTTGGTAACAGTAGAAAAGAGCACCAGACACGAACACAAATAGACGGAGTAGATACCGAAAGGGCAAAAGAAACCAGCCCATATACAAAACATACAACACAAGGTGGACAAAAAAAAAATCTATAATGAATAAAGCAGAATACGTCCTGGGCCAAAAATCACTTTATATTCTCTACTGCTTGCTAGTGTTACCATATCTGAGTTACTGTGCAGAACTATGGGAAAACAACTACTAATGTGCGCTACATTCGTTAACTGTGCCACAAAAAGATCAATTAGATCAATAATGTTTGGTATCGAGGGAATACAAAGTCTTTATTTATTGAGTCAAAAATATTCAAGTTTGCTGATTTGGTAAAATTGCAAACAGCTAAAATGATGGACAAAGCAAACTACAACCTGCTACCAACGAATGTACAACAATTCTTCGCAACTAAATATGACCTTAAAGGAAATATAATTTAAAACATTTGTATGCTCGTACAACACCCAAAACCGTTAGCATATCAGTATATGGAATTAAATTATGGAATGGATTAAGTAAAGATGTTTAACATTGTACTGCTATGATCCACTTTAACAGGCCGTTCAAATTAATAGTGCTTCCAAAGTACAAAGAACAAAGATAATTAGAAACACTTTCAACCCTATTGAAAATAAGATATTCCTAATAATAATAATAATAATAATAATAATAATAATAATGGATTATATTTATATCACACTTTTCTTTTATTAGATACTCAAAGCGCTCACATCTCGGTATGTTAATAATAACTGAATAAATTAATTACATATTACAAACCTGTTGTATTACTCATTCACGGATGTAATTCTACTATAATAATAAAAAATAAAAAAAATCAGTAAATGTATGTATATATTTGTAAACGCTCTGACCTGGGAAAGGGTTAGGATTAAATAAGCTTTGCTTCTTCCTACTCCTTTTCGGACATGATGTTATGTGAAATGATATGAAATTTTCTGATGTATTATATTGTAAGTATGTTCATGACCAAACCTGTGACTCAGACTCCATGATTCACACAGGTGTGACTATAAACGTCAACATTATTTTGATTAAACCCGGTTACACAGATAAAAGTAAAAAATATTTTACAATATAAATTTTAATTTTCTTCTATTGTGATTAATCTTAAAATAATTAAAAGGTCAATATATTTAAATAATCAATTTATAGGTAGGTAGGTCTTTATTGTCATTGCAACAAGTACAACGAAACTTAGTTTTAAGCACAAACCTGTTCAAGATTAGACAAACAAACAGTGTACAGGGTTACAGAACAAGCATGCTGATGGGTCGCCATAAGGCGCCCCGTAAAAGATGGGAAAAAGGTAAACGATGGGGAAGGATGAGTAAAAAAAATACAAATACAATCCAGACTGGGCTCCTAAGGGGGCCCAGTTCGGAGTGAGAAAAAACCTCCATAGCAAAGCACATATACATATCACAACATACATCTCCAGATATCTAGCAAGAGAGGGAAGGTAGTCCAAGGTCATGGTGGTAAGCCGCAGCTCTCAGGCGCTGACCATCCATTCATCACTCCTACGGCATTAGCGTTGAGGGCGTCGGATTGGGGGACAAAAGGGTGTATATGTGGCGTATATTTTTTTTGTGGATGTGTGTGTGTGTGTGTATAAGCCCACAGTGTGTCTCTGTTCCGCGGCCTTGATGTATTTGCCGTCGCTAGTCCAAAGTCCACAACAACAGGTGTGTGTCCATGAGAGACAAGAAGGGAGTTTTTTGTGTCTTCCTGCAGTGTTCTTCGGGGGAGTCTCGAAGCCAGGGAAAAAATCCAAGTTAAAATGATTTGTATGCGAGTGAAAATAAAATTAGCTTTTCACTCTAAAATTGTCTATGACTGGTCCTCAAAAACTGCGGGGTAGACAGCCTGTTGTAATCCACAGTTCTTCCTGCATCCTCCAATCATTTGTGGAAGCTTTATGGTAATTTGAAGACTGCCTGCAAATTTGTTGACAAACCAGAGCAACGCTTACTCCAATCAGCAGTTATGTCCTGTTGTCATAATTCCGAATAGGTGGATATCTTCACGTCCTCAACAGAAAAGGGTCGCCAGGCACGCGGCCCTCCTTCTTCTCCCAAGAGTCCGTCGTGTGTCCAGCAACAACCGCTTAGTCACAACAGCAGGTTCCCCCAAACCCAAGATCTTGTCAATTTTGTTGAGGCCAGTTAAATAGTTCCAATGTTTAGATTTGGAGAGGAGTGCAAAAAGAGGCAACAAGAAAAGTTAAGACAAGACAAAACAAAGAAGCAAGCAGGAGAGATAAGGGAGAGGAAAGGGGAGCGTCCACCCTCGGTGAGTGCCAGAGAGAAAAAAAAAATATATATTTCATCATATTTAAATTAATATGTTATTAATTATTTTTTTCTATAACTATTAATTTAAAGATACAAAGTGTTCTAATCTATGATGTGTGTGCATGTGTGCATGTATATCTTAACTCCTACACATAAACTGGATGGATCAACAGAGCACCAAGGTTGTACGAACTTAATACTAAACACATAAAATAAATGAATGATGCATCAACCTATGCTTCTATGTTCCACAATCCAATTTTATTTATTGATTTTTAAATGTTTATTTATTCATATACCTTTTATTTTACTGGAATTAGTAAGCACAAACTACCAGTATACTCTACAGACTGAGAACAGCTGTCCAACCACACCTAGTAATGTCAAGCTAAGGCTAACCTAGCCTTATTAGGCCTCATCCATCCATCCATCCATTTTCTACCGCTTATTCCCTTTTGGGGTCGCTGGGGGCGCTGGCGCCTATCTCAGCTACAATCGGGCGGAAGGCGGGGTACACCCTGGACAAGTCGCCACCTCATCGCAGGGCCAACACAGATAGACAGACAACATTCACACTCACATTCACACACTAGGGCCAATTTAGTGTTGCCAATCAACCTATCCCCAGGTGCATGTCTTTGGAGGTGGGAGGAAGCCGGAGTACCCGGAGGGAACCCACGCATTCACGGGGAGAACATGCAAACTCCACACAGAAAGATCCCGAGCCTGGATTTGAACCCAGGACTGCAGGACCTTCGTATTGTGAGGCAGACGCACTAACCCCTCTGCCACCGTGAAGCCCCTTATTAGGCCTCAGTAAAATAATTTTTGTTAACCTAGCTCAATGCTAAAATAATCCTATGCTAATCTAAGATATGCTATGCTATGCTATATTAACAGTGACACACCAGTCCGGATCACGTCTAATGTGCAGCACGTTACACAGCCTCGTCACACGCTTTTATTTCCAAGACACATCCCTTATCTCAAAGTTAACAAACAGAGGCTCCTCTCGTATTTTCATTCCCACCGTGTACTTTCTCAACCTTTCAAACTTGCATACATCAAAAATTTTAACAAAGACAGAGAGCCTTTTTCTGTGGTGAAACTCTCAGACCCTTCTTACAAAACTACAATATCGTATAATCCCAATCACACCAACACAGTTGAAAACAACCTCAACAGTCAACTATTTTTCTCACCCAGAAGCACAGCTGTGTTATATCAGACCTTAAAAATAATAAACATTTCTAATTCACTCTGAGCTGAAAAAAATGGCTAGGAGGGAGAAGTTTGGCCATCTCTACTTAGCCTGCTGCACCCGCGACCCGACCTCCGATAAGCGGAAATTGATAAATGGATGGATAGATCATTCACTCATATGCTTTCTGAACATAAACTTTGTCTATCGTCTGATAAACACACACATTTGTTAAACCTTGGCAAGAATGAGGACTCAGGTGCAGAAGGGGGACAATTGACACAGGCTTTATTTAACAGTTTTCTTTGAAGTCTCTGTGAACAGAGTGATTAAGGCAAGGCGGCTATAGAATCTATGATAACAAAAGACAAATGGGCAAAACGCAATAAACAGAAAATCACTCCAAAGGGAGGAAAAAGTCAATAGCAAAATTACACACAAATCTAATAACAAAAAGAACAACAATCTATGATTAGCAAAAAAGGTAAATCACTCACGCAGAGGAGACCAGAAACTCTAAACAGAAAGTACGCTATAAGAAGCTGAGATAACTACAAAGTAAAGCGCTCCAAGAGGAGGGGAAAAAAAGGAGGCAAAGCACTGAAATAAACACACACAATTCTAGACCAAAAACTTTAGCAAAAAAAATCACTCTTTCTCAGAGGAAACAAAGAAAACAATAAATAAGGCAAGGCAATACTTAGCGAACGTGATTCAAGGCTGTAGACAATGCTGTGGAAAAGGCTGGAGACACGTAGCAAGACGAGATACTCTGGCACAAGACAAGAGGAGGACGAGACATTTATACACATGAGGGAGGGTGACACAGGTGGGCACAATCAGGCAATCAGAAGAGACATCAGACCAGTGAAACAGGAGGAAGGGCAAGTGACCTGAAACAAGAGGGAGAGTTAAGCTTTCAAAATAAAACAGGAAATGACAAGACAACATGAAACCAGACAATACTTCACCCAGGTGTGACAGAACCCCCCCTTCTAAGGCCGACCCCTGATGGCCCAGGAACCCCAGGGTGGAGTCTATAGAAGTCCCTGATGAGAGTGGGGTCGACAATGTGGCGGGACGGAACCCACTGTCTCTCTTCGGGTCCATATCCTTCCCAATCCACCAGGAATTGTCTGCCCCGGCCCCGGTTGCGTACTGCCAACAAGCGTTTAACCTTGTATACTGGTCCACCTTCGATCATTTCGGGTGGTGGGGTGGACGTGGTGGCTGGGACCATGGTCCTTTTTTTGGCTGGTTTGATCTGACTGACGTGGAAGGTGGGATGGACTCGGAGGGATCGGGGAAGACGAAGCCGCACCGCTGCAGGTCCGATGAGTTTGTTGATTGGGAATGGGCCTACAAAACGTGGTGCCAGTTTCTTTGATGGAACCTTGAGGCGCAGGTCCTTGGCTGATAGCCAGACTATCTGACCCGGCTGGTAGGCGGGCGCAGGCCGTCTCTTGCGGTCTGCTGCACGCTTCATCCGATCTCCTTGTTTGTTCAATACCTGGCGGGTGGCTGCCCAGATACGGCGACAACATTTGACCATGGCATGGGCGTAGGGGACATACACTTCCAACTCATTTTCCGGAAAGAGAGGAGGCTGGTACCCTAAGGCACAATGAAAGGGAGAGAGGCCGGTGGCTGATGTAGGCAATGACTTGTGCGCATACTCTACCCAGACCAGGTGCTTGCTCCATGTGGAGGGGTTCTGGCAGACCAAGCACCGGAGGCCGGTTTCCAGCTGCTGGTTTAGTCGTTCGGTCTGGCCATTGGCTTCCGGATGATATCCAGATGTTAGGCTGGCCTTGGCTCCAATGAGTCGGCAGAACTCCCTCCAGAACCGTGATACAAATTGGGGCCCCCGGTCTGAAACAATGTCTTTGGGGAATCCATGAACTCTGAACACATTAATCATCATAATCTCCGCCATCTCCTTGGCGGTTGGTAATTTAGGCAAAGCAATGAATCTGACCATCTTGGAGAATCTATCGACCACCGTGACAACGGTGGTGTTACCTTGTGAGACCGGGAGCCCAGTAACAAAGTCCATTGCGATGTCTGACCATGGTCTGGAGGGGATTGGGAGCGGCTGGAGAAGTCCCATGGGAGGCTTGGAAGAAGTCTTGTTCCTGGCACGGACCGAACACGCCTCTACGTACTCCCGGACCTCCGTCTCCATGGATGGCCACCAGAACTGCTGGGATATCACATACAAAGTTCTTTTAACTCCTGGATGGCATGAAAGCAGTGAGGTGTGGGCCCAATGAATCACCCGAGGACGCAGCTCAATGGGGACAAACAATCAATTATCAGGACATCCCCTAGGTGGTGGGGCCACACAGTTAGCTTGCTTAACCTCAGTTTCTATTGCCCAAGTTACCAATCCTTCCACACAGTTCAGTGGAAGGATGGTCTCAGGTTGCTTGGCCTTAGGCTCGGGGTCGAATAGTCGTGACAGGGCATCTGGCTTGATGTTGCGGGACCCCGGCCTGTAGGAGAGCGAGAAGGAGAAGCGATTAAAGAAAAGCGCCCACCTGGCCTGGCGAGAGTTGAGTCTCTTAGCCTTCTTGATGTATTCCAGATTCTTGTGATCAGTCCAGACGATGAATGGGTGTTCAGCCCCCTCAAGCCAATGCCTCCATTCCTCCAAGGCGAGCTTCACCGCTAGCAACTCACGATTGCCGACATCATAGTTTCTTTCAGCTTTGGACAGCCGCCGCGACAGAAAGGCACAGGGATGCATCTTGCCATCCTGATGAGAGCGTTGAGACAGGACCGCTCCTACTCCTTCATTAGAAGCGTCCACCTCCACGACGAACTGGCGCTGCGGGTCCGGAATGGTGAGGATGGGCGCTCAGGTGAAGCGGTGCTTAAGCGTCTGGAAGGCCCTCTCTGCCTCTGGAGACCAGTGAAACCGCACCTGGGGAGAGGTGAGAGCATGGAGAGGAGCAGCTATTGTGCTGAAGCTTCTGACAAACCGCCTGTGAAAGTTAGCAAAACCCAAGAATTTCTGAACCTTCTTGCGATTGTCAGGGGTAGGCCAATTGGCCACAGCGCTCACTTTTGCCGGATCCGTGTGCACTCTTCCAGGAGCTACAATGAAGCCCAGGAAGGAGACAGTGTCGGCATGAAAAACACTCTTTTCAGCTTTAACATACAAGTCATTGTCCAAAAGTCTCTTTAAAACCTGAGTTACGTGGACTTGGTGAGTGTCACTATCAGGAGAATAAATCAATATATCGTCAAGGTAGACGTAAACAAAATGGTCCAGGAAGTCTCTTAGAACTTCATTGATCATTGCTTGGAACACGGCGAGGGCATGGTGAGTCCGAAGGGCATGACCCTGTATTCATAGTGGCCGCTGGGTGTGTTGAATCCGGTCTTCCACTCGTCTCCCTCTCTTATTCGGACCAGATGGTATGCGTTGCGTAGGTCCAGTTTGGTGAATATCTTGGCCTGTTGGAGTTGGTCGAAGACAGAAGACATGAGGGGAAGAGGGTAACGGTTCTTGATGGTAATGTCATTGAGTGGGCTGTAATCAATGCAGGGTCTTAACGAGCCGTCTTTCTTCTTCACAAAGAAGAACCCTGCTCCTGCTGGTGATGACGATGGGCGAATCTAGCCAGCTCTTAGTGATTCAGAGATATAGTCATTCATGGCTGCGCTTTCTGGACCAGAGACAGAGTACAGGCGCCCCTTGGGAATAGTGGCTCCTGGCAGTAAATCAATGGCACAGTCGTAGGAACGGTGGGGTGGAAGTGACAGAGCCTTAGTTTTGCTGAAGACTTGACGTAGGTGGTGGTAACAGGGGGTAACAGAATTCAGGTCCGGGAATTCTGAGTCTGTGGCAGGGTTGGCAGAAAAAAGATTAATTTCCTTGACATTTTTCTTTTGGACGGTAGAAAAATTAAATTTCTGGGTACATTCCCTTCCCCATACACTGATCTTCCCTGTTTTCCAGTCAACACAAGGGTTATGCTGGTACAGCCATGGATACCCCAAGATTAGCGAATGAGAGGGGGAAATAATCAGGTATGGACAAATTTGTTCCTGGTGGGCGTCTATGTTCATTTGGAAAGGTTCACTGATGTGTGTGATGGTGAAAAGCTCTTTACCATTTAGAGACCAGGCCCTAATGGGTTTAGCTAGTGGTTCTGACTTGAGTCCTAGTCTCCTAGCTAAACCCCAGTCCATCAGAGTCTCATCTGCCCCAGAGTCTATTAGCACCTCTAGTATTGTGGTCGTGTGATGAGTTATCGTGATCTTGGTAAGAATACGTGGCGTCTGAGGAACAGCTGGAACATGACTCACCGCTTGGGACCCCTTGGTTGGACATGAAACGACAAGATGGCCTGCCTCTCCGCAGTAAAAGCATCTTCCCTCCATCTGCCGCTTGCGTCGCTCCTCCGGGGTCAGTCGGGCTCTCCCCAGCTGCATGGATTCCTCCTTCCCATTTGTGCGCAGGTGAGGCTGTAGCTCCGTAGGTGGATGCAGAGTTGTTAACCAGCTAGGTGCGAAAGGACGGGCGGTTCTTCCTGCAGCTTCCGATCTTTCACCTCGCTGTCGTTTGAGCTGAGCTAGTCGGTTGTCCGTCCTGATGGCTAGTGCGATGAGGCCATGTCGTCCCATCCACTTTCAGCTGGCAGCGTGCGGAAGCGGATGGCGTAGTCGCACACGGAACCGCTGCCCTGCTTTAAGCTGCTTAGTTCTTGTGCCTTTTCTCTGCTGGAGGCCACCGGGTCAAAAGTTCTTGTTAGAGCAGCTTGAAAGTCTGTAAATGAGTGGTAAAGTGACGAGTTCTGCCCCCATTCGGCAGAAGCCCACGCCTTGGCTCTGTCCGTAAGATGGGAAATCATAAAAGCAATCTTGGAACGGTCAGTGGGAAATGCATGGGGCATCAATTCGTAATGAATAGCACAGTCAATCAAAAAGGTTTTGCACAAACCCGGGGCGCTAGCGTATGGCGCCGGAGGGGCCAGCTTGCATCCGGCTCCGGGAGGAGGTGAAGACAGAGTGGGAGCAATGGGTGGCGCTGGGGGCTGGGACGCCGGAACAGGTCGAGCAACCTGCTCAAGTAGCCCTTGCAGCTGGGAGGAAAGGTGACTCATTTTTGCTGCCATTGCCGTCTGAAAATCCTCCTGTCGGGCGAGCCGTGATTCCTGGGTGCGCAGGATTTCAGCCAGTTGTTTAGCTTCTGCTGAGTCCATACTGGCCAGAGTATACTGTTAAACCTTGGCGAGAATGAGGTATCAGGTGCAGAAGGGGGACAATTGACACAGGCTTTATTTAACAGTTTTCTTTGAAGTCTCTGTGAACAGAGTGATTAAGGCAAGGCGGCTATAGAATCTATGATAACAAAAGACAAGTAGGCAAAACGCAATAAACAGAAAGTCACTCCAAAGGGAGGAAAAAGTCAATAGCAAAATTACACACAAATCTAATAACAAAAAGAACAACAATCTATGATTAGCAAAAAAGGTAAATCACTCACGCAGAGGAGACCAGAAACTCTAAACAGAAAGTACGCTATAAGAAGCTGAGATAATTACAAAGTAAAGCGCTCCAAGAGGAGGGGAAAAAAAGGAGGCAAAGCACTGAAATAAACACACAAAATTCTAGACCAAAAACTTTCGCAAACAAAATCACTCTTTCTCAGAGAAAACAAAGAAAACAATAAATAAGGTAAGGCAATACTTAGCGAACGTGATTCAAGGCTGTGGACAAGGCTGTGGAAAAGGCTGGAGACACGTAGCAAGACGAGATACTCTGGCACAAGACAAGAGGAGGATGAGACATTTATACACATGAGTGAGGGTGACACAGACCAGTGAAACAGGAGGAAGGGCAAGTGACCTGAAACAAGAGGGAGAGTTAAGCTTTCAAAATAAAACAGGAAATGACAAGACAACATGAAACCAGACAATACTTCACCCAGGTGTGACAACATTTTGGACAATTTCCCATCTTTTACAGTTCAGCAGGGATTGGGGAAAAAAAAGAAACGTGAAGCTCACTGTGCCAAAGAAGGAGGATGAGGGAGAGTGAGAGCATTGGAAAATTAAACAAATCAGACCCGTAGGTACATGCATGATTGTTTATAAATACGCATATATACAAATGTACCATCAAACATTGAATCACTCCACATCCAACACACTTCTCAACATTCATAAATTTTCACACACATTAACAAATTACTACCCACCCAATGTCCGGACAACTATAAACAATTATGCACGCGTGCTTTTCGTGGACCGGTCGTATCAAACACCAACACAGGTCCCTTCTTACTCATAAAACGGCGATTAACCCGTCTAGCGGAGCAGACCCTACGACAACAAACTGACCAACATGACACAAAGCTTAAAGCCTCCATAGAATCAATGGTCATCACTTGCCGACTCTACGGTCACATGTATGGTCAGTTCCAAACAGTTTCATCAAGTTTCACCATAGCTCTACCGCATGGAGCCCGATCACCATCTGTCTAACTGTAGCCAACTAATTTGAACTTGTGACAACCAATCCCCTTTACCGGAGCCACTGGTAAGGTCACTACAAATGAGGCTTTTATACTGGTACAGCTTCCACAAAGACAGATGTGTCGCACCTTCACAAACGTAACAATTTTTATATAGTCAAATGTACCGCCAGCTAGTTAGAAAATGCCTTTACTTTAGCTGTACCCAGACTACTAACTGGCGTACTTGCAGGAGAAGACCACCCTCTGTCGTTAGCCAGAGGAGGGGAAGAGGTTAAAAATGTATTTGTCTGAAATCGTTTGTGCAACACACTCCTGAACCACCACAATTATATTAACAATTCCTCTTATTATTACAACAGACATCACAAGTATCAGACGAACACAGACAATATAATCACATATAAAACAACCCAATCCAACCATAATATACCCAATACAACCATAATATACCCAATCACAGGTTATTCTTAGAGAACCTGCTAGACCTATATTTTTTATCAAAAAATAGGTTCAGTAATTAGTCTTACCAATCCTGATCATCTCCAGACAGACAGCTTTTACACTTTAAGCAAAATTGCTTAAATTTAAATGCGCGCGTGTAACCCTCCGTCTGCCTGAGAGAGGACGGGGAGCGGTCTCGACCTGCAGCGTTCTTGGACCACCCCGCTCGCAGCGCCTTTTTTCTGGTGGAATGGCCATCCGAGCACCCGGCCTGTGGACCACCCGGAAGTTGTAAGGCTGTAGTGCAAGCTACCACCGGGTGATCCTCGCGTTGGTATCCCTCATGCGGTGGAGCCACTGGAGCGGTTCGTGGTCCGAGTAGAGGCTGAAGGCGCGCCCCAACAGGAAGTAGTGGAGGGCCCCGACCGCCCACCGGATGGCGAGGCACTCTCTCTCCACCGTGCTGTACCTCGCCTCCCAGTCCAATAGCTTACGACTGAGATATAATACGGGGCGGTCGACCCCCTCCACCTACTGGGACAGTACCGCCCCCAGCCCCTAACCCGACGCGTCCGCCTGCAGACAAAAAGGGATTTCAAAGTTAGGCATGTGTAGCACCGGCTCCTCACAGAGTGCTTTTTTTACCTTCTCAAATCCCTGCTGGCACTGCTCCGTCCACTGGACCAAATCTGGATGAGGTCAGTCAATGGCCCAGTCCAATCCGCGAACCGCGGAATGAACCGCCGGTAGTATCTCGCCAGCCACAAGAACTGCCTCACCTCTTTTTTTGTCTTGGGAGGTGAACAGGCTGCGATCGCCGCTGTTTTGTCCACCTGCAGACACACCTTCCCCCCCCCCCCCCACCCCCAAGTGGTACCCCAGATACTGTACCTCCCTCCGGCCAACTGCGCACTTCGCCGGGTTGGCAGTGAGCCCCGCCCGCCTTAGGGACTCAAGCACCGCCCCCACACCGTATGTGTTGTTCCCACCTGCTACTCTGGATGATGACATCATCCAGGTCGGCAGCGCGTATGCAGTGTGGGGCCGCAGTACCCGGTCCATGAGACGCTGGAACGTGGCAGAAGCACCTCTCGCACCCTGTAATTTTGGGCACGCTATTGTGGTGGAATGGTCCGAAACTTAACTGCAACCAAAGTGGATTTAGTACAAAAGTTTTATTCACCCAAATCAAACAGTACAAGTTGGATTAAATTGCCCATGAGACAGACATCGTCCTCCAGAGGATCCACAATCAAACGAACATGCAAATCAGCTCTCAAATGTTGGTCCACTGGCTTTTTTATATGACTCCCTCATGTATCAAGGTCTTTTTGTTTTGCCACTAAATGGGACTGTGGAGGTCTCGGTCCCGGCTCCTCGTTGCGTCACGGGAAAACACCACACTGGCACAGTGGTTTACAATAGTTTTAATGTTTCTTTACAATGCAAATGTTCACCATTCTCTTAATGTTTTCACATAATTCAAATGTTCACCAGTCTCTTAATGTTTTTCACCATTTACAATGTTCACCAGTATTGTAGCCTTTCGGCTCCGACCACAGTTATGTGCAGAGTGTTTCACTCCTGCTTCCTCTTGTCTGGCAGTCTCACTCTGTCTGCCAGCCCCACTCATGGTCTCCAACGCTGCTGATAAAGGGAACAGGTGATTAGATAAGTCGTCCCAGCTGAGGTATGTGCTCACCGGATTGCTGCTTCTTGACCGGCTCCTGCACATGCCCCGCCCGCAGAGGACGCATAGGACACGCCCCTCTCCACAGGCACCAACACAATCGTGGATCTCCTAGTCATAACAAGCATTCATCACATTTCTTAGACTGGTTGGCGCGACCACAAATTCAATTTTCCCTTACTTTTTGCTTCCCAGTGATTCAGAAATAGGCTTTTAGATAGACTTTCTTTTTCAGACTTAAACAGACAATGAATATGGTATGAAAGTCAGAAATTCCACTACAGTGTTGACATGGTAGTAGGCTATAAGATGTATGCATCATGTGGGTTGGCTCATAGAATTGCACTCTGCACTGAAAGATGGTGATGTGCTTACATGGAAGAGAATACAGTGCGTCAGGTTGGATGCAACATGGAGTTATGCTTAACGAAATGTGGTGGTAATTTTACTGTTTACCTTGGCTTGCCATCAAAGTAGGCCTCTGCTATATATAATATATTATTAGACAAAATTATTTTGATGGTGGTCTGTGCAGTCAAACTACACGTCTGTCTCGACTCCAGACGAAAATACTGCTGCGTAATTTTACAAATATATTTGGATAATCAACAACAGTTAAATGTGACATAATTACTTAGTGAACCATCTTGCAAGAAGCATGAACAACAGAAACCTACAGCGTAGGACTAGTCGATTGCCATTTGAAGTTCCTTGGAGTAGGATTCGGATTCAGCTGCGTATCTGGCAACTTTAGTCATGGAGAGTGGGAGGGGACTACAAAACTTTGACCATGATTGCAGTACCATTACTGCCACATTCCTGCATATGGCACCTCTAATTCTTGTTCAGAATCATCATGAAAGACATGACCAGGGATGTTTTTTATACATTCTAAACATTAAATAAATACAGACATCCAAACACTTGTATTAATGTTTTGTATTAAGGGTCTCAGACATGTGGCCCGCGGGCCAATTGCGGCACGTATGTTGATATGAAGATCTAATGTCAGTGCGGCACGCAAGTTTTTAACGAACGGCGTTTGCCAGTGTCATACTTGTAAACCCTCCCGATCTTTCAGGGGGACTCACAAATTCTAAGTCAAATAGTCTCTGTAAATTCCAACCTGTCAGCAATGTATGGGGGTGCCAATATGGCAGTGTCTTTAGCACAGTCTAAAACCTGTCCTAATAGTGTGCCTGCCAAATCATTACTTGCATTCACTTTTTGACCATACAAGTTACTGCAAGACATACTTGATCAACAGCCATACATGTCACACTGAGGGTGGCCGCATAAACAACTTTAACACCGTTACGAATATGCGCGACACTGTGAACCCATACCAAAAAAGAACGAAAAAACTAATTTCGGGAGAACATCCGCACCGTAACACAACATAAACGTAACACAATAGATACCCAGAATCCCATGCAGCCCTGACTCTTCAGGGCTACAATATATAGACCCTACCACCAAACCCCGCCCCCCAACCCTTTACCCCCCACACATTAGCCACCCCCGTCCCCCTGACCTCCCTCCGTGGGTTGGTTGAGTCTGTGTATATTGTAGCCCGGAAGAGTTAGGGTTGCAAGGTGTTCTGGGTATTTCTTCTTTTGTGTTTATGTTGTGTTACATTGTGGATGGTCTCCCAAAATGTGTTTGTCATTCTTGTTTGGTGTGGCTTCACAGTGTGGCGCATATTTATAAAACTTATAAAGTTGTTTATACTGCCACCCTCAGTGTGACCTGTGTGGCTCTTGATCATGTATGTCTTGCAGCACTTACAGTACAGTATAGTGTAACTGCATAAGACCTTTCTACAATGTACGGTACTATAGACACAGATAGACATAGATCTCGTAAAGGGAGAACTACCATGGCACTCCCATAATATTGTAAGCGATGTTGGAACAAAATCGGGTGACTGGACTCCCCGGGAGATTGTCGGGAGGGTCACTGACTCTTATGTATCTCTCCGAATTCGATAAAGTTGGTTAAAAAGTTGCTCGGGAAAGCAATTCAAAAAAGGCAAAATTAATAAAAAAAAGACATCTTTACTTGTGGCCCAGTCTCACCCAGTTATTACATCCATTCGTCCCCCGGGTTAATGAAGTTTGAGACCCCTGTTTTTATATACATTTTTTAAGTATATATGTATTATAGTAATGGGCACTTTTATAATAAGTAGTAATATTTACATACTTTGATTATTTTAAACATTCACAGCGCATTAAAAAAGGCATAACAACTTTTTTTTTAAACTTCATCAATAATTACTACTCACTGCACACTTTATGAGGGACAAAAAAACAAAATAAAGAATCACGTACTGTATAGGGTCTGCTGTCATTAGGATGCCGACTACGAGGATGTTCGTGTATTTTCAAATTGACTCATAATCCTCACAAAGAAAATGGGGCGGAGCCAAACGTATTTTTGTGTCGTTCTCGCCATTTCCGGGTCTAAATTGTCTGTCAAAGTGTGCTAACTTGTACTGTATCATCTACAATAGAGTTTGACAAGCAAGAAAAGGAAGAAGCAGCTGATTGGCACACAAGCTCATGATATGGCATCGCCATACATAGTTTGTCTGTGTTAGCGCTTATAACAACATTGTCACTACTGCTGTCACAAACTCACATGGTTGCTGTAGTTGTGACCCCAAGAGGCAGGAGACACAGGGATGACGTGCATGCAAGAGTCTTTTAATTCTCAGAAGTAGATGAGTCTGCCTACAGAAATGAAGTGGAGCGGCTGAATGGATGGTGCAGGGAAAACAACCTGGTCCTTAACACCACCAAGACGAACGAGCTGATCATGGATTTACGGAAGAAAAAAAACGATAAACATCCAACCACTGTACATCAATGGGGACTAGGTGGAAAGGGTCTCTAACTTCAGGTTCCTGAGGATCCGGATTGAGGAAGACCTGTCGTGGAGTGCAAACACCTAAGTGACCATCAAAAAGGCACAGCAGAGAGTTTACTTTCTGAGACTCTTCAGAAAGAACCACCTGTTACAAAAACTGCTTGTGTCCTTCTATTGCTGCTCAATAGAGAGTGTGCTGACATACTGCATGTGTGTATGGTATGCCAGCTGCACGGCGGCAGAGAGAAACGCACTTCAGAGGGTCATAAAAACTGCCATGAAGATCATTGGCTGCTCTCTCCCCTCCCTAGATGAACTGTACAGTGCCAGGTACCTCAAAAATGGCCAAAACATCATTGAGGACCCATCTCACCCCAGACATAAACTTTTGTAACTGCTGCCCTCAGTCAGGAGATACAGGACATTAAAATGCCTGACATACAGATTTAAGTGTCAGGCTTGTCCGTGATAGTTTGGCAATGTTTTAGTTTTTCCTGTCTGTTTCCTGTCAGCGCTCTTATTTTGTCTGTTTCCTGTTTTTTTTCTCTGAGCGCTGTTTCCCCTCAGCTGCGGCTGATTGGCACCTGGCCACTAGAAATGCGCGGTTTGCGGTCTCATCCGCGGACTCCGCGGATGAACCGCGGGTCGGGCGGGTAACATGACGAAAAAAATTGATTTTAAATAGATTCGGGCAGGTGGCGGTTGAACCATTCGGAAATATTTGATATACATGGTTCAGGGTTCGGTAACCTTTACCATTCAAAGAGCCATTTTGAACCCGTGTCACAAAGCGAAGAAGACAATAGGAGACGCAAACAATCTCAAGAATATTTGCCGGCAGTCAACCAGTTAATAATTATTGGGGCATGCTATGAAGCCTTTGCCTTTGACACCTTCTACAACATGTACAATCTACTTGCCAGTCCAGCAACATGTTGTGTGTGGCTCCCGCAGACACATGCACACGACTGCAAGGCATACTGGGTGATACAGAGTACACTGATGGTTGTGATATAAACAATTTTAACACTCTTACTAATATGCGCCACGCTGTGAAGCCACACCAAACAAGAATGACAAACACATTTCGGGAGATCATCCTCACAGTAACACAACATAAACGCAACACAACAAATACCCAGAATCCTTTGCATCCATGACACAGTTGACTATATTATACATCCCGCTAGCAGCAACCCCCCCCCCGGCCGTCGGTAAGGTGGGCGGGGTTGGGGGGTGCAGGGTGGCTTCACAGCGTGGCGAATATTAGTAAGAGTGTTAAAATTGTTTATATCACAACCATCAGTGTACTCTGTATCACCCAGTATAGTAGGCCTTTCAATCTTGTACGTGTGTTTGCGGAAGCTGTATACAACATGTTGCTGGACTGGATAACAGTTCGTACATGTTGTAGAAGGCGTCAAAGGCGATGGCTTCACAGCACGCCCTTACTCTCGTTATCTGGGTGAGCACCATCGGATATTCGCCAGAACGTTAGCGGCTCCCAGTGTCTTCTTTACTCTGTGAAACGGGTTAAAATTGCTCTTTGAGTGGTAAAGGTGGCCAACCTCTGATATATAACAATGGGCGGGTGGCGGGCGGTTGTGGTTCTGATAAAATGTTGGTTCGGGTGGATTGCGGGTGGATGACGACTTTAGTGATGCGGTTGCGGGTGATATAATTGCCTATCCGCGCATCTCTACTGGCCACACATGGTGTCAATCAGCCCGCTCCTATTTGAACCTGTTTTGTCGTCCAGTCGAGTGCTGGATTATTGTAGTTGCTACCTGTCATATATTGTCGCTCCTGTCGCTCGTGTCTTGTCTTGTCAATGCAGCGTTGCGGTAAGCCATATTTGGTAGCGGTTTGTAGCTTACTGTCTTTTGTTCCCTGCTTCCAAGTTTTTTTGTCCATAGTCAAGTTTGTTATCCGCCTTGTGCGCGACTTTTGTTGTACCTTTTGCTTGTTTTTTTTTCGTGTTTAAGATTAAATTATGTTTTCTCACTCCATGCCTGCCTCCTTCTCTGCATCTTGGGGTTCGTCACAAACTAACTCTGATATTAAGAACATTTTTTACCCGAGAGCAATAGTGTTGCTGAACACAAGACAAGAATGACTGAGCATGGTAGCTGTGTGCTTGGTATTTGTATGTATTTTTTATATTTGGTATTTGTATGTATTTTTTATATTTCTTATGTTTTTATGATTTTTGCACAAAATTAGCTTTGCTTACAATTTTGTTGTACAATGTACAATGACAATAAAGATATATTCTATTCTATTATATCCTATTCTAACACAAGGAAGTACAGAAGGGTAGTGCACGAAAGCATAAGCAGCATACAGCAAAACAGATTAACATTTAACAATCCTCAAGTCCTGACTGTTCTTTTTCATTGTATGGTGACCATGAATTGATTAACGTGGACCCCGACTTAAACAAGTTGAAAAACTTATTCGGGTGTTACCATTTAGTGGTCAATTGTACGGAATATGTACTGTACTGTGCAATCTACTAATAAAAGTATCAATCAATCAATCAATCAATGGTGGCTCGCAACCTACTGTACTGGAGTGTGTATCCTTAGGGTGAGTAGGTATGTTACAGACTATTTTGGTATACACATATCAAATATGTATTTACTAGGGCTGGGCAACGATTAAAAATTTTAATCGAAGTTAATCGCACTATTTCTCTGATTAATCGCGATTAACTGCATTGTATACGCAAAGCCCAATAATGAATTAAAGTAGTGTGTAGTGCACCTTTATTGGAATATTCTCCCACATGAACAAAAGCGCCAAAACATTTGTTGTGCAAACACAATTTAAATCAGTCCTTGTTAAACAGTAGCAGTTAAATAGCATGTTTTATGAAAATCAACTCAAAAAATGTAAATACAAACATTTAAGCTTATTGCCACTGCCAGGGTATTTAAGTTATCCTGTTTGTTATGGAAAATAAATATAATCTACATACAAATCTCTGAGCCACAATCATAACATCTGAACAGGCAATTTCTGAGGTAACAGCAGAAACATTTTTTTTTATCAGGGATCTTATGTTTAAAAAACCTATATTATAGGTAGTGCGCTATTTTAGGGAATTTTTGATCAGATTATCCGTAGTAGCAATATTAATAATGTTGTGTTTATTCTGCGTAGTGCACTTAAAATAATTATGACCATATCTAGGAATTGATATGATGGGAATTTTCCGATTGTTTGCTTGGTGTTTTGATAAACTGAACGCATCATATACATGGTACTATATGGTGATGTTATGAGCCAGGGAAAAAAGAACTACCCTACCCAGCATGCAACAGGAGTGATGAGCATCCGCGGTAGATTGTGTCGCCATGACAGCATCTTGTATGTTGTGATATGCACGCTCTGAAAGCAAATGTTAAGAACTCAGCCAACACTCCTCGTTTGCATTATTCATAAATAGACAGACAACACATATACTCCGCTGCTTCACAGGCCGCTGGATGTAGCCGGCAAAGTATTCCCATGCTAGCTAGCCGGTCTAGCAAGCACGCGTTATTCAGTCCAAAACGGCCCGATCTATCCACATTCAGAATTGTCTGGCGGTCGTAAGTGATCCCGGAGTGACCACGCTGTAAGCCAGCCATGAAATTTGCAGAATTGTCCGGTATTTTTGCCAAATATTCCATCTTTACCAACAGCCCCTCGACGCCGAAGCACATCTGGGCGTCACCATCTTGCTAAGAAAAAGCGTTAACAAAATAAAAGCATGTAAACAACATACGCAAATGTGCGATAAAATAATTGTCGGCGTTAATAGATTGATGAGTTAACTCGTAATTAACGCATTAATTTGCCCACCCCTAGTATTTACACAACACCACACATAACAATAAAACATAAAAAAATAACACATAAAAATCTACACTTTAAGTACTATACCTGTGACCTTAAGATATCCATTAGAGCCTTGCTACATTCTTTAGTACTTTCCGCCTTTTTCCTAAAATTGCCTTTAAACTCCACCCTTTACCTTTAGTCCAGATGTGGGCAAATTAAGGCCCGGGGGCCACATGCGGCCTGTTCAGCTTTTCAATATGGCCCGCCGAACATTCCCAAATAATTTTTTTAGATCTTTAAGAAGGAAAACTGTAGCTGCCATTATGATGTGCAGTTATGTTTTCAAATGACCGTAAGTCTTGAACTGTACAAAGTATTTCAATGCTCGTAATCTGCGCTTTTGCATGACGTACTAGTTACTAGGGTAATCTTATTAGTTACTATGGTAATCTAAGTCACAGCAGCTCATACGAGGCACCAAGCAGTGTGGGTTTTTACAGCTTAGTAAAGTTTCAGACAGTAGGTGTTAGTTTTTTTTACCCTTCACCTTCGTATTTCACTGTTTGTTGCATTTTTGTTGCGTTTCGCTTGATTGTAAAATATGTCGATCGAGAGGGGGTGTCACGTTCATTTGTTGTCAATATTCAGTGTTTTATCATTCGTAGTTAATATTGTAAATCCCAAATTCTTTATTTTCGTATACATTCTGGGTGTCTCATTCAGTAGAAAACGTAAAATCCCGTCCCTTTTTTTTAATCGTTTTTAGCATTCAGTCAGACATTGTTGTAAGGTTTTGTATTACTGTTCCTAAAAATAAATATACCGGCCCCCAGACACATTTTTTTTCTCAAAATTTGGCCCCTGAGTCAAAATAATTGCCCTGGCCTGCTTTAGACCATACAATATCTGTCTTTCTCTGTAACCTGTATTTACTGCACAGCATCAGCCCTTGCTGCTCATTTTGAACAACCCCTCATACCTCACATTTATCTGTTGCCGCTTTGCCTAATAAGTGTAATGTTGCCCTCAGTCCATTGTGTCCTGACCTAAGTCATGTATACACCACCTCCTCTCTCCTACACTTTCCTCTATTTTCAAACCCTTTAGTATACCAAATATATTCTTACATTCAAAAGGAGCTCATTTGCTTCAACTAAGATGACATTTGTGAGATTCTATTTTTCCTAACATTGTCTTAGCCACTGCTCCATAAACATCCATCCATCGAATTTCTACCGCTTATTCCCTTTGGGGTCGCAGGGGGTGCTGGTGCCAATCTCAGCTACAATCGGGCGGAAGGTGTCGTACACCCTGGACAAGTCGCCACCTCATCGCAGGGCCAACATAGATAGACAGACTACATTCACACTCACATTCACACACTAGGGCCAATTTAGTGTTGCCAATCAACCTATCCCCAGGTGCATGTCTTTGGAAGTGGGAGGAAGCCGGAGCACCCGGAGGGAACCCACGCATTCACGGGGTTGAACATGCAAACTCCACACAGAAAGATCCCGAGCCCGGGATTGAACCCCAGACTACTCAGGACCTTCGTATTGTGAGGCAGACGCACCAACCCCCTCAGCCCCCGTGAAGCCCCGCTCCATAAACAAATACAACCATATTCCAAACATGGCCTGATCAGTGCCCTATAAATGCCCAACAATGGCTGTTTATCTGTTTCCCAGTTGTATCTTAAGACTGACCTCATGAGATTAAGTACCTTTGTATCGATTGTATTGATATGTCTAATAGAGACATCTTTCATCAAACCACAGTCCAAGATATTTGAATTCTTTAACTCTCTTAATGTTTTGTCCATATATTGTCAGGTTAAGTTAAGTTAAAGTACCAATGATATTCTTTGTAATAATGATGAAGCATGTCTTGCATACAGACATTTTAAAACACCATTTATATGACCAGTCTTCAACTTTATTATTGCATCCTGAATAGATCTGATAATGTCTCCCTCGTTTCCATATGGCCCCATCATCTGCATGTAGAGATGATCCAATATCTCTGCCCACGTTCACAAATACGTAATTTATCATTATATTAAACAGTATTGGACTAATCGGACTACCTTGTTGAATTCCATTTTAAAATGCTGTACTTCTGAGATGTTCTCTCCCACTTTGACTCAAAATGTTCAATTGGAAAGGAAAACCAGTATTCAGATATATAAATTTCCCCCTTATGCCCATCTTTTGTAGTTTAATAAACAGACATTCTCTTCATATTGAGACATTCCTTTTCTAAAGCCACTTTGACAAGGATCAAGCAATCATTTCTGTTGTAGATAATATGAAAACCTGTTTACAATTACTTTTTCTATCCATTTGACAAGGTGAGAAATTAGTGTTATTGTCCTGCATCTGCTGTCTCTTTGCCTGGCTTACTCAATGGTAAAATCAGGGCGCTTTTCCAACTGCCTGGCATTTCTCCTTCACGCCATATCTTATTAATAAACAAGTTAAGTACAACAATCATTGCTTCTTCACATATTTGTTTAAACATAGAATACCATAACTGATCTTGTCCTGGTGCTAAAAACCCACTCCATGCAAGGTTTTTTAAGTTCATATATAATAAAATGTTTGTCGAGTTTCTGGACTGCATCTGTATTAGTTCTTAGTATTTCCCCTTTGTGCTGGTTGTGGGTTGGGCCACCACCACCAGTCTTTCGGCCTGCCAAGCCGCAACCTCCAACTAAGCCACCTGCACTTGCACCACGGCTAGCACCAAGTCCAAGGCTAGCACTAAGTCCAAGGCTAGCACCAAGTCCAAGGCTAGCACTAAGTCCAAGGCTAGCACCAAATCCACAGCTAGCACCAAGTCCACGGCTAGCACCAAGTCCACACCAAGCTCCAGTGCCCGCACCACGCCAAGCTCCAGTGCCTGCACCACGCCGAGCTCCAGTGCCAGCACCACGCCTAGCTCCAATGCCTTCAGCTCGGCTGGCTCAAGCTCCAGTTCCTGCACCTCGGCAGGCTCAAGCTCCAGTTCCTGCTCCTCAGCTGGCTCAAGCTCCAGTTCCTGCTCTTCGGCTGGCTCAAGCTCCAGTTCCTGCTCATGGGCTGTCTCAAGCTCCAGTTCATGCTCCACGACTGACATGCCAAGCTTCGCCGCCAGCTTCGTCTGCTGCACCCGTGCCTTCTTCGTCTGCGGCACCCGCGCCTGCTTCGTCTGCTGCGCCCGTGCCTGCTTCGTCAGCTGCTCCCGTGCCTGCTTCGTCTGCTGCACCCGCGCCTGCTTCGTCTGCTGCACCCGCGCCTGCTTCGTCCGCTGCTGCGTCCACGCCTGACTCGTCTGTTGCTGCGGCCACGCCTGACTCGTCCGCTGCTGCCGTCGCTGCTGCGCCCACGCCTGACTCGTCCGCTGCTGTCGTCGCTGCTGCGTGCATGCCTGACTCGTCCGCTGGTGTCGTAGCTGCTGCGTCAACGCCTGACTCGTCCGCTGGTGCGTCCATCCCTGACCCATCCACTGCTTCCAAGCTTGCCACGACGGCGCCGACACGCCCACCTCCACGTCGACCCCAGATATGGCCGCTCCCTGGTCATCCGCCATGCCAAGTGCGCCCAACTCCCCGTCGGCCACGGATGTGGCACTCCCTGGTCGTCCGCCTCGTCAAGTGCGCCCACCCCCCCGTCGGCCACGGATGTGGCCGTTCCCGGGTCGCCCGCCTCACCTGCTGCAGTGCCGTTCCACTCACCGCTGCCACTTGACTTTGCCTCAGTGGATTCAGGGACACTTGGCCTGGCGACCCACCGCCAAGTCCTCCCTCCGCCATCCCGTGACTTTTGACCCTGCTTGTTTTTTTTATGGCCATCTAGTATCTGTCCTTGAGGAGAGGGTACTGTCATAATCCTTGGACCGGATCATGTTTTTGTGCTTTCTGTTAGTTTTGGACTCCTTTTGTTATTGCTTGTGCACCTGTGAATTTGTTTCGTCACCATGGTTACTTGATTCTCACCTGCCTTGTACGCACACCTGTTACTCATCAGAGACTCTATTTAAGCTTACCTTTGTTTTTTTACTCGTTCTGCCTTCATTGTGTTTGCTTCATGCAACCTGTCTACGTGAGTTATTTCCTTGTATCTAATTTATGCCAAGTATTTGATTCATGCCATGCAATGTAAAGTCTTGTTTTCTGCGCTAAGTTTTTAGTCTTAGCTTCCACGTGCCACCTGCACGCATCCGTTTTGTTTGTCGTGTTTTTTTATGAATTATGATGAATAAATCATTTCCTACCTTACGCTTTGGTCCGGAGCCGTCCATCTTGCTTCCCGGGAGAACAACTGCGCAGCAAGCTGCAACCCCCCCACGTGACAAGCGACCACTGTCTAACCTTCTGCACCCGCAAAATAGCTAAACCCAAAGCCAACGCCCACATAACATGTCAGGTTCAAACACTGATGACATCTATTAAACAAGACAAAAAGAAAAGAATCAAACAGAGACAGAATTAAATTTGGACTCGGATCCAAGGAGAGATATGGCCACTTTACACTCTTCATACAGTCTGCACCAAGCTCTGATGAAAAAGGTTTTCGTCTCCTCTTTTATTTAGATTTTCAATGTTTACGCAACAACACATGTCACAACAGAAATGGGGAGTATGTAAACAGTCATTGTTTTCGGTCACTTTGAAGACAAAAGAAGAAGATGCCTCAGGCTTGGGCTTGTCCTGGATTCAGCTTTGGCAGGTGTTTGAGGACAATAGAAAACCCCTCTCGTCGCATTCCAACGTACAGAGCGGAATCTTCCAAGACCTTGCTTGGTCGAACAAGGACAGCTCTTATCTGCTCAATGGAAACTCAGAGAGCGGAAAGTTTTTTGATAATTTACACACACATTTTCTAACATAACAGCTCAATCCAGATCCCTTAAAACATACTCCAGTGATAACTTCAACCTAAAATTAGGTGAGTGGGACTGGTCCCCTGTGCTCAGGAGCAACCTGGTCGATGATGCTTGGGATCGCTTCAAAACAGCGTTCCTAGCGATACTAAATGATGTGGTTCGGCTCAAAGCCCGCTCCGAACCATGGATGAATCCACATATGTTAGCTGCCATAAAAGACAGAGACAGAAAATACTCAAAATACCAAAAGTGTAAAACCAAAGTAGATAAACAACCCAATAATAACTTCAAATCACTCCTTTCAACACTCAAAAAGCAATGTAATAAATTAAGAAAAAAGACAAACAACCTGACTAAATTCTTTAAAAAAAATTAGATTAACGACAAAATAGAGGAAAACACAAAAAAGCCACGTGTTTTATGCCTTGGCGAGAATGAAAACTGGGGTGCAGAAGGGGAATGATTGACACAGGCTTTATTTCAACAGTTTCTTTGAACTGTCTTTGGATAGAGTGATTTAAACAAACTGGCTACAAAAGCTATACTCGATACTTTAGCATTACAAAAGATACATAGCATCAGTGACGTGCGGTGAGGTTCATGGCTGGTGAGGCACTGACTTCATCACAGTCAGATTTATAAACATATGAACCCTGTAGAGTTTCTTATTCACCATTTGATTGGCAGCAGGTAACGGGTTATGTTTAAAAGCTCATACCAGCATTCTTCCCTGCTTGGCACTCAGCATCAAGGGTTGGAATTGGGGGTTAAATTACCAAAAATGATTACCGGCCGCTGCTGCTCACTGCTCCCCTCACCTCCCGGGGGTGAACAAGGGGATGGGTCAAATGCAGAGGACAAATTTCACCACACCTAGTGTGTGTGTGACAATCATTGGTACTTTAAGTTAATGTAGCAGTTATTTTAGCTAGTATAGTAGAAGTTCTCAATATCTGGGCTAATCAGAAGTCTAGATTACGACTCGGAGAGAGTAGGACAGACACAATTAAATACTTTAAATGATACTGGTGTTATTTAAGCATGTACAGTGCAACAACCAGTGGACAGACATGAATTGGAATGGCCATTCAAAACAAAAGAAAAAAACAGAAAGGAATCTCAACAAACAATGTTAGTTTAGTTCAGGTAATTCATAAAAAGTAATATTTAAATATTTAAATTCTTTAAAAAAAATTAGATTAACGACAAAATAGAGGAAAACACAAAAAAGCCACGTGTTTTATGCCTTGGCGAGAATGAAGACTGGGGTGCAGAAGGGGAATGATTGACACAGGCTTTATTTCAACAGTTTCTTTGAACTGTCTTTGGATAGAGTGATTTAAACAAACTGGCTACAAAAGCTATACTCGATACTTTAGCGTTACAAAAGATACATAGCATCAGTGACGTGCGGTGAGGTTCATGGCTGGTGAGGCACTGACTTCATCACAGTCAGATTTATAAACATATGAACCCTGTAGAGTTTCTTATTCACCATTTGATTGGCAGCAGGTAACGGGTTATGTTTAAAAGCTCATACCAGCATTCTTCCCTGCTTGGCACTCAGCATCAAGGGTTGGAATTGGGGGTTAAATTACCAAAAATGATTACCGGCCGCTGCTGCTCACTGCTCCCCTCACCTCCCGGGGGTGAACAAGGGGATGGGTCAAATGCAGAGGACAAATTTCACCACACCTAGTGTGTGTGTGACAATCATTGGTACTTTAAGTTAATGTAGCAGTTATTTTAGCTAGTATAGTAGAAGTTCTCAATATCTGGGCTAATCAGAAGTCTAGATTACGACTCGGAGAGAGTAGGACAGACACAATTAAATACTTTAAATGATACTGGTGTTATTTAAGCATGTACAGTGCAACAACCAGTGGACAGACATTAATTGGAATGGCCATTCAAAACAAAAGAAAAAAACAGAAAGGAATCTCAACAAACAATGTTAGTTTAGTTCAGGTAATTCATAAAAAGTCATATCAAAAGTTCTTCAAGTTTATAGGAGCTATTTGAGACTGATTGCAGTCCATATGTGCATTCGCAGTTCATTCAGCCACACGGGTCGGCGTTCTGGATATGGCAGTTTGCAGAGGTGTGGACTCGAGTCACATGACTTGGACTCGAGTCAGACTCGAGTCATGAATTTAATGACTTTAGACTCGACTTGACGAAACGTAAAAAGACTTGCAACTCGACTTCAACACCAATGACTTGTGACTTGACTTGGACTTGAGCCTTTTGACTTGACATGACTTGCTACTTTCCCCAAAACCCAACGATTAAAAAGTTATTAAGGAGCGCTCCGTATCTTCCATTGTGTACGCGTGTTTGTCAACATGTGTGCGATGACAGCCTGTGCGCTACTTGTCAGTACAACAGCCAATCAAATTACATCCACGTTGTTTTCGTCACACGGCATTCAGCCAATCAAATTGGAGGAAAACCAACGAAGAAGAGCTTTCAAACAACAGAAGAATAAGTTAATAAAATTATGCCATAAAGTGTTTCGTTTGGGTATTAAAAGTACGACTTGGTCAACAAAACAGGAATTGCCGTAAGCAAAACATGCGGTTGGAAGATTACAGACGGAGACGCAACAACTTCCAACTTCGTTCGACATTTGAAGTTGCACAAAGAAGGGTAAGTTTCGAATGTTAGCTTGCGTTTATTGGCTGAGTAACGTGACTTTATTTGCTGTGGAGTTAAATCAGTGAGGCTGTAAACTACTGCTAACGTTAGAACCATAGACATCTTATAAGGGTACGCAGCATCGAGCGCTACTGCCTGTTGCCGCAGACGAGACGCGGGGCCGCCATCTTGGAGTGGTGATCCGCTCCACTCAGTGCAATTCATTTGGCAGGAGCAATGAACTGTCAGTGCATTTCATACATCTTACCTCACTGAATACCACTTATATTCACACGCTTTTTTGTCATACGTGTAACTATGATAAAGGGCACATGTCTTATATGCTATAAGTGACCAGACGTCTGAGATCAAAACTGGGAATATAATCCCAGAGAAGGGGAAAAAACAGTCAGCTATTTTGAAGTTGAAGAAACAATATGATTAGGTTATATATACATGCATATATCCTACATAAACAATGTATGAATACATTACATATCTATATATCTTACGGACCTATAGACCAGATGTTCTAAAATGGGGGTACTTGAAGGTATGCAAAGGGGTACATGATATTTTTTTTTATATTCTAAAAATAGCAACAATTCAAAAATCCTTTATAAATATATTTATTGAAAAATACTTCAACAAAATATGAATGTAAATTCATAAACTGTGAAAAGAAATGCAACAATGCAATATTCAGTGTTGACAGCTAGATTTTTTTGTGGACATGTTCCATAAATATTGATGTTAAAGATTTATTTTTTGTGAAAAAATGTTTAGAATGAAGTTGATGAATCCAGATGGATCTCTATTACAATCCCCAAAGAGGCCACTTTAAGTTGATGATTACTTCTATGTGTAGAAATCTTTATTTATAATTGAATCACTTGTTTATTTTTCAACAAGTTTTTAGTTATATTTACATCTTTTTTTGTATAAATAGTTCAACAAAGACCACTACAATTGTGCAATATTTTGCACTATTATACAGTTTAATAAATCAGAAACTTATGACATAGTGCTGTATTTTACTTCTTTATCTCTTTTTTCAACCAAAAATGCTTTGCTCTGATTAGGGGGTACTTGAATTAAAAAAAATGTTCACAGGAGTTACATCACTGAAAAAAGGTTGACAACCACTGTTATAGACTTTATCTCTGTTGCTGCAACAGCAGAGAGTTTTTTCTGTCTTGACACTTTGTATTGATATTTTCTATTACATTCTTCCTTTAAATGGCCATGTTTACAGTGATTGTTTTATATGTATTTTTCATGTATGTTGCTTTGGATAAAAGTGTCTGCCAAATACTTAAACATATATAAACACCTGAAAGTCTTTATGTCAGCTAAAACCACCAATCTGTTTCACTGGACTCAGAATAAAACCATTCTGTCTTACTCAACAAAGTTAGTATTTGAATATTGTTACTTGAAGACTTATCTGTGGTTACAATAAAATGAGAATGCATCATAATCAATGGCGGCTGGTGAATTTTGTTTCAGGTGGGCCTGAAAGTTTGTAAACCCAATACCTGTAGGGGGGTCATCCTCCCCCAGAAGATTTCTTTGTGATTTTCACATACAAATATTGTAGTTCTTTGCTCCTGCTTAACTCTGTGGTAATATTATTTTCACAAAATACAACCAATAGTATGTTAATGTAAATTCTTACTTGTGAAAAGTAATCCTCCAATTCCTATTTTCAACAGTCCGCTCAATTGAGCAGGAAAACGCTGCATACCAGCCCAGCATCTTTTTTTTCTACCTGTCAAATGTTAGTTTAGGCTGATGCCGGCTCCTCATCACCACTTCAAGATGGCGGCCAAATTGCTTGCGTCACAGCAGCCAATTCTGCGTCTACTTATAAGATGTCTATGGTTATAACGTCATTGCAAACACGGCAATCTGTTGCGTCCACTGCAGATGTTACCTTATTCATACTTATTGTCAAGTGATTTTTTTTTTAAGCAGGGTTGCCTCAGGTACCTACACATAACGTTACGTTAATGAATGTATCACACATAGTAACGTAACATTAGACGGCGGTCAGCAGCACCGCGTATTTTAGCCACCTATAAAAAGACAAACATAGTCAAATAAAGGTCAATTAAAATGTATACTATATTAAGAATATGTGTACATATTCCATAGAGCCCTGACATCTAACAAGTACAGCACTGTTCATTGTTATGTTCATGTATTTGTTGTTTTTCATGTGTACACACACATAAACACATACAGTATGAGATGAGATCAATGAGATAAGGTGACAACATGACATAAACTGCTGATGAACTAGTTACAATGCAATATTCCATGGAAAAACAATGTTAACACTTTTGTGCAAATAAGTACAGTTGCACTTGTTTTTTCAAATGTGTTTATACTGTAAAGGAATGAGTTAAATGTTTAGAATAACTGGTTAATAGTGCTATTATGAAGTGCAATGTCAGCACTGTTTTTTTAATAATAAATACATACAGCGTTTTAAAAGCATACACAATCTGTGTACATATATTAGTCTGTGGTTAAAAAGACTTGAAATGACTCGAAACCCAAAATGCAGGACTTGGGACTTGACTTGAGACTTTCCAGTATTGACTTTGGACTTGACTCGGACTTGCCTGTCTTGACTCGGGACTTGACTCGAGACTTGAGGGCAAAGACTTGAGACTTACTTGTGACTTGCAAAACAATGACTTGGTTCCACCTCTAGTGAAAGTTCAGTTTATGGGCAGGTTGTGTATGAGGTAGTGCAAAAGGCCGCAGAGCAATGAAATGCGAGGCAAGGGGTTCGGCTATAAGCCGCCTACCGGCCCGACCAAAACGGGTGGGGTTCAGGGGTTGATGAGGTGGAGATCCTTGGGCTCGGGCTCGAGGCCTATCTACAGCTCGCCATCCAAGACTTAGAGACCTGGCCTCCGTAAACACAGGACCCGGAGTTCAATCAATGTGCGCACATAAATATCAACATTAAGTCATCTATCGTTCGAACTTCAATAAATAAGTTACACTTATTATTATCATTATTATTTAGCCTTTATTTAACCAGGTAATAATCCCATTGAGATCAAAGATCTCTTTTCCAGCGATAATACTGCTAACATTAACAATATTAAATAATCACATACATGTACAAACTGACAAACACGACAGTACACAGTGTTGTCACTATGACAGGTGTAACACAGTGTTTTCACTATGACAGGTGTAACCGCGCTCCAGCGGCAGTGTTCATTCATTGTCTTTACTGTAGCATAAAAAATGCAGATAGCCTTAAAACGCCACAATACTCAGTCACCATATTTAAGTACACAAAATAAAGACTTGACATAAATATAAAATCAATCCGATCAGAAACATTGGAGGAAACAGGATTAAAACTTGATGCTAACCGCCCATAATACATGGGTACGGCTAGGAGCTACTATTAGCAAACAAATTCATTTACCAACTCGGTTTAATATCTCAACATCGACACCAGGGGCGTCACTAGACCTAATACGGTACTGGGGCACACCTTGGGCACAAATAATTCATGTGAGCGTGCCAAGCGCGCAAGCAAAAACATTTTTAGCACTTATTTATCATAAATAATACATAAATAGTGCTTTAAACTAGGAAATCATATCAGATTATGTTGTATGGATCTTTGATTAACCACCTGAAATTAAAAAATGGATTTGACCTACTTGTGCACTCTTTTACTCCAGACTTCCAAACTGCTACTGGTAAAAGCAAAAAGGAAGAACAATGAATCTTTTTTAAATATATATTGCAGTAATCATTTGCAAATTTAACATCTACAAAAGTAAAACAAAAAATAAAGCACCCCTACATCTCTGGGTTCATTTATATTATTTAATTTCCATTTATGGCAGTGTGGCTAATCCTATTTCAGATACACAAAACTATAAATATACACAAAACAATAAAGCCACAGTAGTAGAATAAATGAACAACTGTTGTGTGTCTGTTCAGGGAATCATTTTCTGAGAAGTAAACTGTAATGTCTCGTTTTCATATTTGCAAAGTGGTCAATCACTCTGGACAGACATGGAAATATTACAGTAACTGTTATACAGTTGAACAGTGGTTCCCAAGTGGTGGGTCGTGACATAAAAGTGGATTGTGTGTCATTTTCAGTGAGTGAGATGTGTGCATGAAAAAAAAAAAAGTTTAGGGAGAAAAAAATCAAATTGTGGCAACAAAACCAGATATTTTTAGCTATTTTTCTAGTGACTATTAGTATTTTAGCAAAAGGCAAACCGACTAACAAGTTGGAGGAGGACTCAGGACAGACATGGAAATATATTTTTAAAAAATCTAAATGGGGCAACAAAACCCGATATTTTCAGCCATCTTTCTGAAAACAAATATAGAAATGTTACTATTTTTTCTGGAAACAAAACCAGATGCTTTAGCTGTAGCCATTTTTCTGGTGACAAAACAAGATTATTTTAGTCAAAGTCACACCGATTAACAAGACAAGTCTACTGTGCTATTTTTCTGTGAAATAAACTTGAATGATTTAAAAATTTGGCTCACGACTTGATGATATGGAAAAGTTTTTCTTCCTGAAGATAAACCATTTGAGAAGCACTCAACTCACACATGCTTACTCCAAATCATCATTGATGCAGAGGTCCTGTGCAGAACCAGGAGACAATAACCAACATTATGTTTCATGTTCATTGGAAATTCCCCCGACAGCTCGTACAGCAAATGAATATGTTTGTCTTGATACAAGGAATAACGTTAGCTAACTTAGCATCACCTTAAGAAAATTATGTTATCTAGCTAGCTAGGACTTCACTTACATCACTCATTCCTCGCTGCTTCTTCCCTGCTGCGGGCGAATAACTTTCTGATATCCATCTAGGAGTTACAGTTTGAGTCAAATCAAAATCAAAATAATATAATAAACAAATTGTTGTTGGCTAACGTTACCTACCTCAGCAGTGGTTCGCATCCCCTCTCTCTCTCTCTCTCTCTCTCTCTCTCTCTCTCTCTCTCTCTCCCTCTCTCCCTCAACTGAAGTCTAGATCCACACGTGAATAAATTACCATATTAATTAGCCATGTGCTCATTGTTACGTAGCAATCAATTTCCATACTAAGTAGTATGTGCGCTGTTGTCTATGTTATGTAGACTTAAAACTCTGAAGCGTTTTTTTTATTGGTGAAATTTTTACCCGGGCACTGCCGATCAACACTGGGGCACGTGCCCCAGTGAAATCTGTCTGGCGACGCCACTGATCGACACACTCTTTCGTCGCAACTCGGTCCTGATGGTCAGCCCCTGTAAGTTTACAATGAGTTGTAAAATGTTGGAAGGTTGTTTTTACGATATGCAGGCAAACAACAACCTTAAAACATACCGGCTTCAGATGTCCCCAGGCCTAGCCTGGTCGCAAGAATGATCTCTGGGCTCACTAGCGCCCTCTACCACCAGAGGGCGAGCCTCACACAGTGTGTCTTCGCAGCCGTTTTACGATTGCCCAGCACAAGAAATACGTTACACACATACAGTTGTTGACAAAATACACTGTACATTATATACCTCAGCTAACTAAACTATGGAAATGTATGATATAATTCATATAGCAATACGGTCTCACTGCACAGCTGCCAGCAGTTAGACGAGTCATTGTGCAATCCATGGTGAGGCTCAACTGGCTGTGATTTCCCGCAAGTCAAGAGACTTGTTGAACGGCAAATGTGAAAATTCAGCGATTTTGAAAAAGAATAATCTAAAACTGGTGAAGTTAAATGGAAATTAACTTTATAGTATTATCACTGGATACATATAACAATATATATATATTTTTTTCTTTTTACATTTTTTTTCTTTCCATGATGGCACGTGAGGCCCCGCCTCACCTGCCTCCCCTGACTGCACGTCACTGCATAGCATAGGGTATAAAACAATAAACATCAAATCACTCCATAGGGAGGAAAAAGGCAATAGCAAATTCTACACTAATTTGATAACAAAAAAAACAACTATCTATGATTAGCTACAAAAAGGAAAATCACTCATACAGAGGAAGAAACAAGAAGCTATAAACGGAACATATGATATAGAGAGCAGAGAGAACTACAAACTAAAGCGCTCCAAGAGGAGAAAAAAAGGAGGCAAAGCACTATGAATATATCACAAAAAACTTACCAAAAAACTTTAGCAAACCAAAATCACTCTTTCTCAGAGGTACAAAGAAATCAAGGAATCAGGCGAGGCAATACTTAACAACTTGGGTCAAGACTGTGGACGACGGCTGGAGGTGCATGACGAGGCGATATACTCTGGCAACAAGACAGGGGAAGACGAGGACTATATACACATGAGGGAGGGTGACCCAGTTGGGCACAATCAGTCAATCAGGAGAGACAGACCAGTGACACAGAAAGAAGGGCAAGTGGCCTGAAACAAGAGGAGGATTCGATTTTTCAAAATAAGACAGGAAGTTTGTCAGACAACCCCAAAACTGGACGTTCCTCACCACGGTGTGACAGTATGGGAAATCCATGAACTTGGAACACATTAGTCATCATAATCTCCGCCGTCTCCTTGGCGGATGGTAGTTTAGGCATAGCGATGAATCTGACCATTGTGGAGAATCTGTTGACCACAATGAGGACAGTGGTGTTACCTTGTGAGACCGGGAGCCCTGTAACGAAGTCCATCGAGATGTCTGTCCACGGTCTGGAGGGGATTGGAGCGGCTGGAGAAGTCCCATGCAAGACCTGGAAGACGTCTTGTTCCTGGCAAAGACCGAACACGTTTCTACGTACTCCCGGACATCTGTCACGATGGCTGGCCACCATAAACACTGGGATATCAAAAACATAGTTCTTTTAACAGCCGGATGACAGGAAAGCAGCGAGGTATGGGCCCAATGAATCACCCGGGGAAGCAGCTCAGTGTGGACAAACAATCGATTAACAGGACATCCCCTAGGGGGCGGGGGCAGACTGTTAGCTTGCTTTACCTCACTTTCTATTGGCCAAGTAACCGCTCCTGCCACACACAACAGGGGAAGGATAGTCTCAGGTTGCTTGGCTTCAAGGTCGGGGTCGAATAGTTGTGACAGGGCATCTGGCTTGACTGTTGCGGGACCCAGGCCTGTAGGAGAGCGAAAAGGAAAAGCGGTTAAAGAAAAGCGCCCACCTGGCCTGAAGAGAGTTGAGTCTCTTAGCTTTCTTGATATATTCCAGATTCTTGTGATCCATCCGGACGATAAATGGGTGTTCAGCCCCCTCGAGCCCATGCCTCCATTCCTCCAAGGCGAGCTTCACCGCCAGAAACTCCCGATTGCCGACATCATAGTTTTTTTCAGCTTTGGACAGCCGCCGTGACAGGAAGGCACAGGGATGCATCTTCCCGTCCTGTTGAGAGCGTTGAGACAGGACCGCTCTAACTTCTTCATTCAAAGCGTCCACCTCCACGACGAACTGGCGCAGCAGGTCCGGAATGGTGAGGATGGGCGCTGAGGTGAAGCGATGCTTAAGCGTCAGGAAGGCCCTCTCTGCCACTGGTCTAAAACCCTTTAAAACTAAAACCACTAAAAAAACTAACACTAAAACCCCCTTTAGAGCATGGAGAGGAGCAGCTATTGCGCTGAAGCTTCTAACAAACCGCCTGTAAAAGTTAGCAAACCCCGAGAATTGCTGAACCTTCTGCGCTAACTTTAGCCAGATCCATCTGCACTCTTCCAGGAGCTACAGTGAAGCCCAGGAAGGAGACAGTGTCGGCATGAAAAACACTCTTTTCAGCTTTAACGTACAATCCAAGAGTCTATTTAAAACCTGAGTTACGTGGACTTGGTGAGTGTCACTGTCAGGTGAATAAATCAATATATTGTCGTACACAAAATTGTCTAGGAAGTCTCTTAGAACTTCATTTATCATGGCTTGGATCACGGCGGGGGCATGGTGAGTCCAAAGGTCATGACCTGGTATTCACTGTGGCCGCTGGGTGTGTTAAATCCGGTCTTCCACTCGTCTCCCTCTCTTATTCGGACCAGATGGTAAGCGTTGCGTAGATTCAGTTTGGGGAATATTTTGGCCTGTTGGAGTTGGTCGAAGACAGAAGACATGAGGGGAAGAGGGTAACGGTTCTTGATAGTAATGTCATTCAGTGGGCCGTAATCTATGCAAGGGCTTAACGACCCGTCTTTCTTCCTCAAAGAAAAACCCTGCTCCTGCTGGTAATGATGACAGGCAAATCAAGCCAGCTTCCAGTGATGCCGTGATGTAATCGTTCATCAAAGCCCTTACTGGACCAGAGACGGAGTACAGACGCCCTTGGGAATAGTGGCACCAGGAAGTGGGTCGATGGCACAGTCATCGGATATATGGGACAAAAGTGACAGGGCCTTTGTCTTGTTGAAGACTTGTCGCAGGTGGTATTATAACAGGAGGGACCGGACTTCAGGTCCGGAAATTCTGAGTCCATCAGGATTGGCAGAAAAAATATTAATTTCTTCGACACGTTTTCCCTGGACAGTAGAAAACACACAGTTCATGGTGCATTCCCTTCAACTTTCGCTGATCCCCCCTGTTCTTCAGTCAACCCGAGGGTTATGCTGGTACAGCAATGGATGCCCCAAGATCAGAAAATGAGAGGGTGAAGTAATCAAGTATGGACAAATTTTTTCCTGATGGCAGTCAATGTTCTTTTGGACAGGTTCACTGATGTGTGTGATGGTAAAAAGCACCTTAGCGTTCAGAGACCTGGCTCTAAAGGGTTTAGCTAGCGGTTCTGATTTAAGTCCTAGTCCCCTGGCTAAATCCCAGTCCATCAGACTCTCATTTGCCCTCGTCCATTAGCGCCTCTAGATCTGTGGTTGTGTGATGAGTGATCGTGATCTTAGTGAATGTGCGCAGCATCTGAGGTGCAGCCGGAACGTGACTCACCGCCTGGAATCCCTTGGCCGGACATGGAACGACAACATGGCCGCCTTCTCCACAGTAAAAACATCTCCCCTCCATCAGCCGCTTGCGTCGCTCATCTGGAGTCAGTCGGGCTCTCCCCAGCTGCATGGCCTCCTCCTTCCGGTCTGTTCGGAGGTGAGGACATAGCTTCGGGGGTGAACGCTGAATGGTCGTCCAGCTAGGTGCGAAAGGACGGGTGGTTCTTCATGCCGCAGCCATCGTTGAGCTGGGCTAGTCAGTTGTGCGATGAGGGCATCTAGGTTGTCTGGTAGGATTAGATTTTCAACATAAAACAGGAAGTTTGCCATACAACCCCAAAACAGGACATCCCTCACCACTGTGTGACAGCAATATTGTTAACAAGACAGCGCACGGTACACGCTGCCACCGCTTAGTAACACGTTGCCTTGCCTTCACCATCAACATCAAACATTTCCACGTGATCACTATTGTCTGTTTTATGGTTATTTTGACATGTATTTCGAGGACCATCAACTCACTTTATGAAAGCCAGGAATTGTTAAAGATTAAGGAATCAGTACAAGCATGTGAACTTTACAATGCAAGAAACTCTGATTCATTTTACCTTGCTGACCTACCCGAGTGCTTCCGTCGGGTGAATGTGCCGCTGCCCAGGAAGCGGAAACGCTGAGGAGTACGATCCGGTAAAGGTGAAAGCTTGGTTGGCACTGTATCTTGACGTGGTGAGGCCCTCTGCATTTACCCCGGGAGTAGAACGACTGTTTGGATCGCTCTTTGTGACGGCGCACGCTTTGACTGGTTGGGTCTTGGTTGGTGCCAATCATCGGACAACGGGAGGATCCCTGCGCGTTGCGCCCTCTTCGCTCATTTCACCTGGGCTCTGGTGGCGTATTCCTAGCTAATCTTTGGCCGCTGAGCTGGGAACCGCACGTGGTTACAAAAACGTCTACGAGGTGTGCACTTGTGAATACGAGATCCGTGATAAACAATACTTTAGTTCTTCAGGACTTTTTCTCATCACGCTCTTTGGATCTACTGTTCTTGACAGAAACCTGGATCGGCACTTGTGAGTCTGCTGCTTTTTCAGACCTATTGCCTCCAGACTGTACCTTCATTAACACGCCAAGAACAAGCTGTCGTGGCGGTGGTTTAGCTATTGTTTTAAAAGAAAGCGTTCATCACAAGGTGATCGTGGAGTGGTCTTTTCCCTCCTTTGAACTGAGTTGTTTCGAGCTGCAACAGACTGATCCAGTATTTTGTGCTGTAGTCTACAGACCACCAAAGCACGATAAAGACTTTATCAAGGAATTTTCGGACTTCATTGCTTTTAGTTAATCGTCAGGGATTTTAATGTATACGTTTGTTGTCCTTCTAAACCCAAGGCCGGAGAGTTTTTGGACTTGATCAAAGGTTTTAATTTGGCTCATCATATTACTGGCCCAACACATGTACATGGACACACTCTAGACCTTGTACTGTTTTATGGTTTTAATGTTGACAATGTCGTTGTTGGTGATGCTGTGTTTTCCGATCACAGTCCTTTTAATTTCAATTTAAGTTTGGACCCTGATGTAAAACCGCCTGCCGTGCGTCATGGGCGTGTTATTAGGTCTGACACTGCAGCTGCCTTTTCTCCTTTGTTCACTGTGTCCATGCAGAGTATATCACACTCTGCAGACACTGAACAATTTATATGCTCTTTAATTTCCACATGTTCTGAGATTCTGGACAGTATAGCGCCCCTCACAGCTATTCGTCCAAAGTCAAAACAGGAGCCTTGGCTCAATGACACCACGCTCAATGCTCGGCGTGAGTGGCGAAGGGCGGAGCATAAGTGGAAAGGGGATCAGTCTCTTATCAAATTCTAAAAGAATGCTGTCGGAATTATCAAAGTGTGGTTAAAGCTGGGAAAACAAAATATCCGTCAGACTTAATTTCAAATAGTGTCAGCAAGTCATGTGTTCTTTTTAATCTATTAGTTATGTTCTTAACCCGAATCCAGCCACTTCACTGGAGATGACAAGTGAAACAATGTGAAAAATGTATCTCCTTTTTTAACGACAAGGTTGCTTCTATTCAGGCAAATCTTTCTCCTTCTCCATTGAGTTTCAATGTGGACACTCCATGCTCGGCTGTGTTTTGTCAGTTTGAGCCTGTGTTGAGGCGTGAGCTTACAGGAATAGTTGACAAACTAAAACCCTCGTCCTGTCCCACATACCCAGTCCCACCTTGCTTTTTTTACCAGGGGAGACAGGCCCTTCTATGTGGTCGGCCCTAAGTTCTGGAACACTCTGCTCCTCCATGTTCGAACTGCTCTCAACGTGGAGTGTTTTAAGTCTCGTCTTAAGACCCACTTTTATTCTTTGACTTTTAACACTACATGAGTTGTGTGGTCCTTTGTGGTCCTCGGTGTTTTAAAAAATGTGATTTCTATTTATTGTTTTAAATTGGTTTTACCCTTTAAAATCGTTTTTAATCATATTTATTTTTATATTGTTTTTTTTTGGTTTTATTTATTTTTTATTCAGTCATTGGTGGAGCTAAGGATAATATTCGAATATTGTTTTTAATATTGTGCAGCACTTTAGAAACATTTCTGCTGTTTAAATGTGCCATACAAATAAAGTGGATTGATTGATTGAGTAAACAATGGGCTCATGGCACACTGAAAAAATAGAAAAATTAAGCGAAAAAAGAACAATGTAATGAGTTGAACTGTTGATACTAATATCTAATAATATCACAGCTCACCACCACTAAGGGATTTATTGAGTTGCTTGTGCACAGAAGAGATGCGCGGATAGGCTATTATAACATCCGCAACCGCATCACCAAAGTCATCATCCACCCGCCGTCCACCCGAACTAACATTTTATCAGAACCGCACCCGCCCGCCAACCACCCACTTAAATACATCAGAGGTAGGCCACCTTTACCACTTACAGATATTTAATCCTGTTTCACAGAATATTTAAGACAATTGGAGCCGCTGACGATCTCGCGACTATCCAATAGTGTTCATCCTGATGATAAGACTGTGAGTGTGCTGTGAAGCTATTGCCTTAAACATCTTCAACAATATGTACAATCCAATTGTTGGTCCTGCAACATGTTGTGTGCAGCTTCAACAATTACACGTACAAGTTTGAAAGGGATACTGGGTGATACAGAGTACACTGATGGTTGTGATATAAACAACTTTAACACTTACTAATATGTGCCACGCTGTGAAGCCACACAATACAAGATTGACAAACACATTTCGGGAGAACATCCTCACAGTAACACAACATAAACGCAACACAACAAATACCCATAATCATTTTTATTCGTGACACTTCCAGAATATATTTTACACCCCTGCGCCCCCAACCCCGCCCACCTTACCGACGGGGTGGGGGGGGGTGGGGGGGGGGGTATTGGGGTTTAGAAAACTATTTTGTAAAAAATATCTATATATATACTGTAACAGGAGATGATGATTCTGCCTGGGTTGTCTTGGAAATAATAATTTTCATGGTTGCTCATGATTGGGGATTGGGGTTGCTGCTAGCGGGGTGTATAAAATAGTCAGGAAGTATCATGAATACAAAGGATTCTGGGTATTTGTTGTGTTGCGTTTATGTTGTGTTACTGTGAGGATGTTCTCCCGAAATGTGTTTGTCGTTCTTAATTGGTGTGGCTTCACCAAGAGTGTTAAAATTGTTATATCACAACCATTAGTGTACTCTGTGTCACCCAGTATGCCTTGCAGTCGTGTGCGTATTGCTATGGTATCCACACACAACATGTTATTGGGCTGACAAGCATATTGTAAATGCTGTAGAAGGTGACGAAGACATTGGCTTTAGAGTGCGCCTTAACACTTAATGTCTGGGTGACTGCTGGTAGCAATTCAAGAGAATAATAGAGCCTCCTATTGCCTTGTTCACTTTGACACAAAACATACATGGCTCTTAAAATGGCAAAAGATACCTATCCTGGAACCATATATATCAAATATTTCAGAATAATGCAACCGCCACCCGCCCGATTCTAATTAAAATCAATTTTTCGTCATGTCAACCACCCGACCCGCAGATAACTCCGCGGATGAGACCGCGAACCGCACATCTCTAGTGCACAGAGTGCAGAGAGGTTCTTGTTTTTTACAATATAATCGTTTTGGGAATAGCAGTTCATGTAGTTTGCTTTAAAATTTGCTCTGACACTGTTCTTTATTTTGACTCCTGCGCCACTAATGAAAAATACTTTGTACTTACTGAACTTGGAAAAATAGAACACAAAAACTCAAACTTTTCTTCAATCAATTGCATTTGATCCCGAAGCAGACCGTGTGTGTGTGCGTATGATTGTGTGTGTGTGTGTGTGTGTGTGTGTGTGTGTGTGTGTGTGTGTGTGTGTGTGTGTGTGTGTGTGGGTGTGTGTGGGTGTGTGTGGGTGTGTGTGTGTTTCCACTGCAAATTAGCAGCCAGCCAGTTGAGGGCATTGCGTGCTGTCACTTGAAATAGTGTACTATTAAAGGGAATGCTTGGAGGAGGAAAAATGATGGGTTGTAAAAGTCACTGTGCCACTGGTAGTAGTTGGTATGCACTGTGGGTCGCCTGCACAGCCGCAGAGACGACTGTGGGTTGGAACTGAAATGACACACAAATAACAAAAAACATGCTTTTTTCGGCCTGCACAAAAATATTATGGTCAAAAGTATCTCGTTTGTGAAGTAGGGCCGATAAATAAGCTCAAACCATAACATCATCGTTGGAAAAATATGTTTCTATTGGTCATTACATGCTTTAACAATGTGACGAGATGTTTTGTTTATGTTCCAAATCATTACGCAGAGAGTTCTACGATGAGCAAATGTGATAAATAACATCTCGTTTTGGTCCTGAGTGTTGTGGCAAAGAAGCAAAAGGAGTTGATTGTTTTTAATGTCTTTTTCTCAGACGTGCCAGTCCATGCTTGACCTAACTTGCTCTTGGAAGCGAGATCCCGCTACGGCACAATTAAAGCGCACAAAGACAGGAACTTAAGTAAACATAATAACTTTACTCACCATGCAGTTGTTTCACAGTCAGGCCTCTTACGGTTTCTGGAAATCAAAACATAGTTTGAAAGCAGGTGAATTGTTGTTTGAGAGAATTGTTACAAAACCCATCCATCCATCCATTTTTCCACCGCTTGTCCCTTTTTTGGGGTTGCGTGGGTTGCTGGAGCCTATCTCAGCTGCATACGGGCGGAAGGCAGGGTACACCCTGGACAAGTTGTCACCTCATCGCAGGGCCAACACAAATTGACAGACAACATTCATACTCACATTCACTCACTAGGGCCAATTTAATGTTGCCAATCAACATATCCCCAGGTGCATGTCTTTGGAGGTGGGAGGAAGCCGGAGTGCCCGGAGGGAACCCACGCAGTCCCAGGGAGAACATGCAAACTCCACACAGAAAGATCCCAAGCCTGGGATTGAACCCAGGACTATTTAGGACTTTCGTATTGTGAGGCAGATGCACTAACCCCTGTCCCACCGTGCTGTGCTGCCCAAGCCAACAAATCACAAAATTAAATATTTAAACACAGTTTTACTATAATATTACTGTGTAATATTACAGTGACCAAAAATAATACATATATGTGGTAAATAAAACCTCTGCGTTTTTTAACGAGCATTTAGGCCTACTACGCTACTGTATTTTAATATTGGTCAATATAGTAGTATTTGAAAGGCCAGGTGTTTTTTGAGGTGGTACTTGGTCAAAAAAATCTTGAGAACCACTGATGTAGTGCATTTTAGGTTCACATTGACATACTGTATCAGCCCAAATATGCCTAACTTTTTTCTGAGTAGAGTGGTACCCCAAATTACAAGCACAACTGTTTCTGTGAGGGAGGTCTTACTCAAAACACATGTATGTCAAATCCACCTCTCCCATTGAAATGAGTTTAAATCAATTTATTGGTGCTTATCTCCCCTAAAACAGCACAATTTTACTACATAACATGCCTTTTAAAAATAAAAACAAACTTTTAGATTAGAAATAATGCAAAAAAAAACATCACAATAGAAATTACTACTAACAACTACAGCAGTTTTAAGGTGTAATTTCATTATAATATACACCATTTACCTTGGAGAGTGAACTTCTACAGTATCTCCTTTGAGACTTCGCTGTCAAACAACAACTATTGGCAGGTTGCTTATAACAATTATTTTTTGCTTGCAACCTAATAATAACATAACAAAAAGCATAACATTTAGTAGACAGACAGCTCTTACTGTATCTCGAAACACTCGTAAGTTGGGGTACCACTGTATAGTGTAGAATGTGCTTCATTTTTGTAATTATTATTATCATTATTATATATTTTTTTATTATTATTAATGTTAATATCTGTTCCAGAAGATCGACTCGTTCAAAAAATTATTATTTTTTTGCATAAGAAAAAATGCTAATCCATTTAATCTGCTCAAGACACCAATAAATATTAACACAAAATTCATTTTCTAGAGAAAAGTTATAGTCTCAAATTCAGAAAACAGTGTGAAATAACAAATTAAATTGATAATAGCGTTGGGATGTTCGCCAAAGAGTCTAGTCTTCTGAATGGCTCTTTAAGTGATCGATGAGAACCGATTCTCAGTTGGAGTTGTTCTATTGCAAGCTATGAAAACTTTTACTGCTGTGCCAGTGTGAAGGAGATATAAGCGGCTGGGCAAAAAAAAAAGTAGTTCATAGCGATGCATCATTTTTAAAAGGCCTCAAGTTTTTTGAACAGCTATTTTAAGTGAATGAATAGAACCGATTTCTAGAAGAGATATAAGCTACTGACAAAAAGCAATTTATTTAGAGGTTGCCCTTTAATAGGTTCTTCGGACAACCACACACTGCCAGGAGAGCCCGGAATTTAGGGTATAACAGTTTTATTTTCATAAATGCGCAGAGGCTTTTACTTTCCAGCAAAATGTCTTTCTCTCCTGCATCCGCTCAGCAGCACCTCCAACTCCAACTGCGTGTCTCATTCCACTGCGATAGTTAGATAACAAGGCCCACCTGGGCCATCTACTCACCTGTCGCTGTTTTCGAGGCCGGTCCCGGCACACTCCGTTCCGCGGCAGGCCTGCAGGCCACTCCCCCCTCCACAATAGTGATGTGACGTTTGCGAAGAAGTCAAGTCTTTAGACCCAGTCTTTTAAATGACCGATGATAACCGAGTCCCAGAGGATAAATAAGCGCCTAAAAAAATAGTACTTTGGCAATAAGAATTCACATTCTTATCATCTGCACTTTTTATTCAAGTTATATTTAAACATACAGACATTTAATTCTCAGGTGTTTATTTATTTTTGTATTTTTAAATGTTTTTTTAAATATTAAATGTTTTTAAATGTTAAATGTTGCTGAAATATTAGGTTTGCATTGACTTTATATGTAGTGTGCTTAGTTTTTATATTGCCAAAAAGTTATTTTTTTAGGTAAGGGAAAATAGTCAATGGTGGTCGCATTGTCAAAGCATGGGAATGTGGAGACATATAAGAGAATTTAGCAAGCAAAATTTTGTAGTCAATGATTCCTCCCACCGTCGAAGCTGGCGCCAATCGGGTGGAACTTAAGACTGCCAGCTTCCGTGTTGTTTCCTCCCTTTAGGGGGGAGGCTGGAGTGACCTCTCCGTGGCGCAATCCTGGGCAGAAAGTATGGAGATCCTGGCTTGCTCAGTCATCAAGATACCCCTTTCGGCTGTGACGATGTGGCCCAGAGGAGAGCAAGGCAATACATCTGGCATCGGCTTGGCTGCAGGAGCTGCCGGCAGGGGGTCAGCAATGACACCCAGCCGCCTCAGGGGCTCCACTCTTGATTTTCTGTCTGGGTTTTTACTCCCGTAACCTTTCCGTCTCCCAAAGGTACCACAAAGCAGCAGGGGTGGCTATTTGACCCATAGGTGGGGCAGTGGTTGGCGGATGCCGGGGCGGATGCCGGGGCGTGTCCACACACCGGTGGGCCTGCACACCTCGCCTCTGGGGCCCACTGCTGCTCCGAGATCCCCTACAGTTTAGCCTGAGACCGCAAGGTCCCAGTTACTGTGTGTGGCCGCAGGGAGGCACTGTAGGGGTCTTGGGGGTGGAGAGGCTGTGTACCGGCAAGAGGAGGTTCACGTGCTCGGCTCCTCTTTTCACCCCCCGTAAGGAGGGCTAGCCGGTGGAAGTAGCTGAAAGCAGACAGTAGCAGGCAGAAGCAGCATGCAACAAGCAATTTGCAACATGCGCTAACTCCAAGCACTTCTACGCAGTGACGCATCGCACACCCTGTTTTACAAACAACACACAATACAACAAAACTACACATATAAGACAGGTAAAGCACACATTGTTAAAGATAAGCTCGTTAAATACATCGCCTGTCACTCTTTAAACTCTAAGTAAATCTGAATATTTGTTTTTTAAATGTTTAGCTAACATTGAAGCAACAGTGTTAATGCTGTATTGCCACCTTTGGCGAGTCATGTTTAATAGGAGCGCTTGCAGCGCAGCGCTTCCTTGTTCAAAGCGTTGCATTTATTAGTAGTTTTAAAGCCCAAATGTTGTGCTTCACACACCCTCTTTATTAACCAGTAGAATAAAAAATGTTTTGCCATTCTTCCTATCCACACTTTTCTGCTTGTATGCACTGTGTGTGTGCGTTTTGAAACTCTCAACATCCTGTGCCTTGGCTCTGTACGTCACCGACACAAGTCAGCATGCGGACAAAAAAAAGTACTGGTATTTTTCAAAGGTTGTATAGTATTGCTTTTAATTCATTATGACCACAATATTTTATCAGTACCGGTATACTGTACAACCCTACTCCTACCTGAAAAAACTTCTTGCAACATGCATTTTCTTGTGTTTGGATAATTTCATCACAACACGGCAGCGCCTGCTAGAACGCACCTTCAGCATGCTAAAATTAGGTTTTTTTTGTCTCGTGTATGCTTCAATGTAGCCTAGAAAAGGTGGTACATAATATATATATATATATATATATATATATATATATATATATATATATATATATATATATATATATATATATATATATACATACATATACACACATATTATATATATATATATATATATATATATATATATATATATATATATATATATATATATATATGTGTGTGCTGTATTTCAATAACATGAAAAAACATACCATATGAGGCCACACATGTGGAGGGAAATAGTTGTCTCCATGGTGACACCCATATTCCTCATTCAAATATGGTGGTCTGCACCACTTTTTATCCATTGTACACATTGTCTTGGTGCATCACCTCCAACACGCCCACTTCTAGTAAATGCAATGTTATATTTTGCACATTTTATGTGGATCTTATTAGATCAGGCCCCAAGTTTGGCCATATGATAACTGAAACCGTATACAGAAAAACAGGGCAAAATATACAAAAAGTTGATGTGCATAAAAAACAAGAGGCAACTGTTTCTTATTGTGGTTGCCTAAAAACATAAATATCTAATTTTAACATGGTTAATAGGCAAATTGTAGACGCTGATGTGATAAAAAGGCTTGTCAAGTACATAGTAAAGAGAACTAGACTAGCAGGCAATGGTTAGCTTGGCTCATAAAGGACTTGAAGGAGATGAATTTGACTGACTGAACCACCAACACAAGCATCCATTATGTAAAAATTCTGCTTGTCATATACACAGAGAAGATGAGATTAATCTTGGGAACGCAGGCTGCCGTTAAGTGCTGGAGCCTCAGGCTGCAGAATGATGCATGGTGGGAATGTACTGAAAGTGCTCTCAAAAACACATAAATATATAGCACATACAACTCAAAATCTAAACACTTCCTGCCTCTGATTTAAGAATATTTTTGCCCCTTGGGACAAATCCTTACATATGAAAAGCATCAATCAAAACAATGTAGAAGAAAAGCTTCTAAGAGTGATAAATGCAAATTCATATACAGTACGTAAGCAGGGCTGTATATTGCTGTATTCCATCATTGTTTGTATCAGTATAGTTGGCTATAGAGACATATTCAATTGTTACATAACCACAGAAATATTCAAGAAAGAAAGAGCAGCCATGCTGGAAGATACCTACAATTGTTCTTTTTTTAGTCATTAAAGTTACTAATATTGAAGTTATTGTTAGAGATGTAATTTATCGACCTATCTTTCAAAAAAAGTTTCATAAGGCCATGCAGAAATTGTCTTTTTTTCAGGTTACATACCATACCTCACCGAAATACTTGAAAAATAACTTATATATGCCTGTTATTTATCGACAGTAGTTTTCTCTGCAAAGGGCTTGGCAGACATGATAATATATACAGTATCATCTGTCATCATGAAATGGGGCATGTCACTGGTTATGCATAAGAAGACCATTTCGTGCACATGTGCTAATAGGTGCTGCAGGAATGTGTCTCAATACTATTGACTTAATTGTATAAAAGGACATCAGTGAACATTTTTGTTGATGCCTTAAATTAAAAGTAACTTGCTGTTTTTTTAAATTTATTTATTCATATTGTTGTTTACATTCTTCTGTATGTTTTACCCACATAAACATCTGCAACAAGTATAAAGTGTAAAAATGGTTTTAATGCATACAATTGTTTGAACAACACTGAGTCAAAAATAAAAACTACAAAGTATTTCTCATTTAAATAATTTAATTAGCTATTAGCTATTAGCTCTCGGTGTGTAACATGTTTTTTGCCTCACCCTCCAGTGATAACGGAACTTTCCAACTCTCGGAGTTGCGGGGTAGCTGGAGCCTATCCGATTATGATATTTAAGATATTAAGAAATGCAGTTAATTTTCCGTAATTGAGGTGAGTATTGTAAATTTGGTGCAGTGGTTCTCAAATGGGTGTACGCGTACCCCTGGGGGTACTTGAAGGTATGCCAAGGGGTACGTGAGATTTTTTTTAAATATTCTAAAAACAGTAACAATTCAAACATTCTTTATAAATATATTTATTGAATAATACTACCACAAAATATGAATCATAAACTGTGAAAAAAAGCAGCAAGGCAATATTCAGTGTTGACAGATATTTTGTGGACATGTTCCATAATTATTGATGTCAAAGGTTTATTTTTTTTGTGAAGAAATGTTTGGAATTAAGTTCATGAATCCAGAAGGATCTCTATTGCAATACCTAAAGAGGGAACTTTAAGTTGATGATTACTTCTGTGTGTGTCGAAATCTTTATTTATAATTGAATCACTTTTCAACCAATTTTTAGTTTTTTTTTATATCTTTTTTTCCAAATAGTTCAAGAAAGACCACTACTAATGACCAATGTTTTGCACTGTTATACTATTAAATAAATCAGAAACTGATGACATACTGCTGTATTTTACTTTTTATCTCTTTTTTTTCAACCAAAAGTGCTTTGCTCTGATTAGGGGGTACTTGAATTTCACAGGAAGTACATCACTGAAAAAAGGTTTAGAACCACTGATTTAGGGGTATGGCTCCACACTGTGTATTGAGGCACATATTATCTGCTAGCTGCTTGTCAGCCGGGGAACTAAAAATAAATAGAGTGTCAGCCAGTGGGGATCGGCGTTTGTGATCGGCCAATAACATGATTTTTTCGCGAATATGGGTTTAAAAATGTTTTTAAATATCACTACTTATCATTGATGTGAAATTGCATATACTTTTACTGTTAGGGATGCATCGGTATACAGTAAATACTGCATGGGACAATCCCCCTTTGGACGCCGGTTTTCCAGTAGTGTGATTAAGTTTTGTGCAAAAACCCCTGTTTAAGCACTTGTGTGCCTTTAACCATGCCTCCTCCTGTTCTCCTCACATTGTACAAATTAAAATAATAATAATTATTTATTTTTTTTGTCCTGTCCAGCTTCTCAGGCAAATCATATAGTTAATGTAGATGCCCATATCGGCTGTTCAGATTTATTTTACAAAAGAGAAGTGTAGGATACTTCTCTTGTTGCCTTATTTGCATTTGACTTTATTAAATGTATTTATATTATCATTTGGTGCAGCCGGCCGGGCCGGAGCAGGAGGGGATAGAAAGAGAAAAAAAGGAAGACAGAGGGGGACATTTTGGGGATAAGAGGGGGATTAGACAGAGAGACAAAAACAACAACAGCAAACACAACAAAAACAACAACAACAATAGAGCAACACCAGCACATACGATATGTACAAATATGATTGTAAAAGTGATAGCAAAGAAACAGTTAGTGAAATAAATAATAATATAGAAATGACAATGAGCATTTTTACACTACAACTGGAGCAATACAAATACCAATAGAAAAAGCGCTATTGATTATGAAAAATACCAATTGTTTACCTCTATTATCAACAATACAGTTGATCAAATGCAACAATACGTATACAAAATGATAACTAGAAAGATTAAAAAAAAAAAAAATAGCAACCACCCTGTCGAAGTCCCCCCCCCCCAGGGAGGGGGAAAAAAACAAAACAAAACAAAAAATCAATCAATCAATCAATGTTTACTTATATAGCCCTAAATCACTAGTGTCTCAAAGGGCTGCACAAACCACCACGACATCCTCGGTAGGCCCACATAAGGGCAAGGAAAACTCACACCCAGTGGGACGTCGGTGACAATAATGACCCAGTGGGACGTCGGTGACAATAATGACTATGAGAACCTTAGAGAGGAGGAAAGCAATGGATGTCGAGCGGGTCTAACATGATACTGTGAAAGTTCAATCCACAATGGATCCAACACAGTCGCAAGAGTCCAGTCCAAAGCGGGTCCAACTCAGCAGAGAGAGTCCCGTTCACAGCGGAGCCACCAGGAAACCATCCCAAGCGGAGGCGGATCAGCAGCGCAGAGATGTCCCCAGCCGATACACAGGCAAGCAGTACATGGCCACCGGATCGGACCGGACCCCCTCCACAAGGGAGAGTGGGACATAGAAGAAAAAGAAAAGAAACAGCAGATCAACTGGTCTAAAAAGGGAGTCTATTTAAAGGCTACAGTATACAAATGAGTTTTAAGGTGAGACTTAAATGCTTCTACTGAGGTGGCATCTCGAACTGTTACCGGGAGGGCATTCCAGAGTACTGGAGCCCGAACGGAAAACGCTCTATAGCCCGCAGACTTTTTTTGGGCTTTGGGAATCACTAATAAGCCGGAGTCCTTTGAACGCAGATTTCTTGCCGGGACATATGGTACAATACAATCGGCAAGATAGGATGGAGCTAGACCGTGTAGTATTTTATATGTAAGTAGTAAAACCTTAAAGTCACATCTTAAGTGCACAGGAAGCCAGTGCAGGTGAGCCAGTACAGGCGTAATGTGATCAAACTTTCTTGTTCTTGTCAAAAGTCTAGCAGCCGCATTTTGTACCAACTGTAATCTTTTAATGCTAGACATGGGGAGACCCGAAAATAATACGTTACAGTAGTCGAGGCGAGACGTAACAAACGCATGGATAATGATCTCAGCGTCTTTAGTGGACAGAATGGAGCGAATTTTAGCGATATTACGGAGATGAAAGAAGGCCGTTTTAGTAACGCTTTTAATGTGTGCCTCAAAGGAGAGAGTTGGGTCGAAGATAATACCCAGATTCTTTACCGTGTCGCCTTGTTTAATTGTTTGGTTGTCAAATGTTAGAGTTGTATTATTAAATAGAGTTCGGTGTCTAGCAGGACCGATAATCAGCATTTCCGTTTTTTTGGCGTTGAGTTGCAAAAAGTTAGCGGACATCCATTGTTTAATTTCATTAAGACACGCCTCCAGCTGACTACAATCCGGCGTGTTGGTCAGCTTTAGGGGCATGTAGAGTTGGGTGTCATCAGCATAACAGTGAAAGCTAACACCGTATTTGCGTATGATGTCACCTAGCGGCAGCATGTAGATGCTGAAGAGTGCAGGGCCAAGGACCGAACCCTGGGGAACTCCACACGTTACCTTAACGTAGTCCGAGGTCACATTGTTATGGGAGACACACTGCATCCTATCAGTAAGATAAGAGTTAAACCAAGACAGGGCTAAGTCTGACATACCGATTCGTGTTTTGATACGTTCTAATAAAATATTATGATCGACGGTATCGAAAGCAGCGCTAAGATCGAGGAGCAGCAACATAGATGACGCATCAGAATCCATCGTTAGCAATAGATCATTAGTCATTTTTGCGAGGGCTGTCTCCGTCGAGTGATTTGCCCTGAAACCGGATTGAAAGGTTTCACATAGATTGTTAGACGCTAAGTGTTCATTTAACTGCTCCGCAACAATTTTTTCGAGGATTTTTGAAATGAAGGGAAGGTGAGACACCGGTCGGTAGTTTACCATGAGGTCAGGATCGAGGTTAGGTCTTTTAAGGAGAGGATGAATAACCGCTTTTTTGAATGCTAGGGGAACAGTGCCCGAGGAAAGTGATAAGTTTATAATATTTAGCACTGATGGACCTAATAATACAAAGAGCTCCTTGATCAGTTTCCCAGGAAGAGGGTCAAGTAAACATGTTGTTTGTTTTATTCCATTTACACGTTGTAACAATTCCTCTAATGTTATTTCCTCAAAACGAGAGAAACTATTTTGGAGGGCAGTATCCGCCGTATATACAATCGTGTCCGTGTTAATAGAACCCCGTTGTAGCTGGGACGCATTGTCTTTAATCTCCTTTCTAATGACTTCAATTTTCTTACTAAAGAATTGCATAAAGTCATCAGCTGAGTGGATGGAGCTACTGGAAGGAGTCCCTTGTTGGGTTAGCGATGCTACCGTACTAAACAAAAATTTAGGATCGTTTTTATTACGGTGGATGAGATTTGAGTAATAATTAGCTTTAGCTAAGGTAAGCATGCGTTTATAAGTTATTAAACCATCACTAAATGCTTGATGGTGCACCTCAAGTTTAGTCGTGCGCCATTTGCGTTCCAGCTTTCTGCATAATAATTTCTGAGCTCTAGTTTCTTCTGTAAACCACGGGGTGCGCTTTTTTGGAGCCTTTTTTAACTTTAGCGGTGCTATGTTATCAATGGTTTCGCGCAGGGCGTCGTTAAAATTGTTAGTGAGGTTATCAATAGAGCCCACATACTTTGGGAATGGTGCCATTACCGAGGGCAGTAGGTCAGCAAGAGTTGTCGTTGTGGCCGTATTAATGTTGCGGCTGCTATAGCAGTTATTATTATTATTAGTTTGACGAACATGCGTCTGAACCTCGAATTTTATAAGGTAATGATCGGACAATACTTTAGTATACGGGAGTATCGTAACTTTGGAAGCGGTGATCCCCTTGACAAGCACTAGGTCTATCGTATTACCGTTGCGATGCGTGGGTTCATTTATTATTTGTGTGAGACCACAGCTATCAATTATACTCTGGAGCGCTACGCACGGTGGGTCCGATGGGGTATTCATGTGGATATTAAAGTCCCCCATTATGATTATATTATCGGCGTGTGTCACTAGATCAGCAACGAACTCTGAGAATTCATTGATAAAGTCCGAACAGGGCCCTGGGGGGCGGTAGATAACAGCCAGGTGTAGAGGCAGCGGTGTGACAGACCTCATAGTAAGCACCTCAAACGATTTATATTTATTATTTATGTTAGGACTAAGGTTAAAGTTTTCGTTGTATATTAGTGCGACCCCCCCACCCCTTTTAAGCGGACGGGCAATATGCGCATGTGTAAAGTTAGGAGGACATGCCTCATTTAGCGCAAAAAAGTCGTTTGGTTTAAGCCAGGTTTCGCTGAGACCGATGACGTTAAGATTGTTGTCTCTGATAATATCATTAACTAACAACGTTTTGGGAGACAATGATCTTATGTTTAAAAAACCTACATTATAGGTAGTGGGCTGTTTTAGGGAATTTTTGATCAAATTATCCGTAGTAGCAATATTAATAATGTTGTGTTTATTATGCCCAGTGCATACAGTATAATTACGACCATATCTAGGAATTGATACGACGGGAATGTTCCGATTGTTTGATTGTTGCTTTGATAAACTGCACGCATCATGGTTAGCCACCTCAGTAACGGGGATGTTCCGATTGTTTGTTTGTTGCTTTGATAAACTGCACGCATCATAGTTAGCCTCCTCAGTAACGGGGATTTTCCGATTGTTTGTTTGTTGCTTTGATAAACTGCACGCATCATAGTTAGCCACCTCAGTAAAACACATGTCCAACTCTGAAACACTCAAAGCAGAAAAAACTTGTTCTAATTTAACAGACTCCTTACCCAGACCAGTAGTCTCGCATTTTCCATCTAAATCCGTCTTCAGGGTGGAGGGAAGTGGTGTACTGTGGGGATTAGCCTTCTGCTTTGTTTTTAGCCCCGCTCGACATCCGCGTTTCCGATCACACCGCTGGCGTCTGCTCCGTAGACGGCCCCCGCTGCTACTAGACTCCCCTGCTTCACAGGCCGCTGGATGTAGCCGCCGATGTATCCCCAAGCTAGTTAGCATGTTTAGCACGCCCGCGTCTATCAGTCCAAAACGGCCCAATATGTCCATATCCAGAAGTGTCTGGCGGTCGTACGTGATCACGGAGTGACCACGATGCGAGCCAGCCATGAAGTATGCAGAACTGTCCGGCATTTCCGCCAAATGTTCCATCTTTAGCAAGAGCACCGCAGTGTCGCCGCCATCTTGTGAGTTCCTTGTTCTCCTTCCAAAAATACATAATTATTATATCCCCCCCAAAAAAATGACAAAAGAAAATAAAATAAATAATAAATAATAAAATTATACATATATAATATATATATATATATATATATATGTATATATATATATATATATATATATATATATATACACATACATATACATACACATGTACATACACATACACACACACATACATTTACACACACACATACATACATATACATATTTATACAAATACATACACACACACACATATATATGTACATACATATATACATACACATACATACATATACATACATACATACATACTTACATATACACACATACATACACACATATATATACATACACATACACATACATATACACACATACCTCCGCATAGATATATACACAAAAAAAAGATTAAAAAAAGAATTAAAATAAGATCACAGACATGCTGACTAGAGATGCGCGGTTTGCGGTCTCATCCTTGGAGTTCGCGGATAAACTGCGGGTCGGGCGGTTGACATGACGAAAAAATAGATTTTAATTAAATCCGGGCGGGTGACCATTGACCGATCCAGAAATATTTGATATTCATGGTTCTGGGATCGGTATTCTTTGCCATTCAAAGACCCATTTAAGCCGTGTCACAGTCTCTTGAATGACTGCCGGCAGTCACATAGACAATAAGTATTAGGGCGTGCTATGAAGCCATTGGCTTTGTCGCCTACTACAACGTGTACGATCTGCTTGTGAGTCCAGCATCATGTTGTATATTGTTTCCGCGGCAACACGCACACGACTGCAAGGCATACTGGGTGACACAGAGTACACTAATGGTTGTGATATAAACAAATTTACACTCTTAGTAATATGCGCCGCGCTTTGAAGCCACACCAATTAAGAACAACAAACACATTTCGGGAGAACATCCTCACAGTAACACAACATAAATGCAACACAACAAGTACCCAGAATCCTTTGTATTCATGACACTTCCTGACTATTTTATACACCCTGCTAGCCGCAAACCCCGCCCCCCACCCCCCTGCGTGCGTCGGTTAGGTGGGCGTGGTTGGGGGCGCGGGGGTGTAAAATATATTCAGAATTTCTCACGGATACAAAGGATTATGGGTATTTGTTGTGTTGCGTTTATGTTGTGTTACTGTGAGGATGTTCTCCCGAAATGTGTTAGTCAATCTTGTATTGTGTGGCTTCACAGCGTGGCGCATATTAGTAAGTGTTAAAGTTGTATACATCACAACCATCAGTGTACTCTGTATCACCCAGTATGCCTTTCAATCTTGTACGTGCGATTGCGGAAGCTGCATACAATATGTAGCCGGATCAAAAATCGGTTTGCACATGTTTTTGGAAGTGTCTAAGGCAATGGCTCCACGGCACGCCCATATTATTGTTGCCAGGATGAACGCTATTGGATAGTCGCGAGACCTTTTACGGCTCCAATTGTCTTCAATACTCTGTGAAACAGGTTTAAATATCTCTGTGAGTTGTAAAGGTGGCCGACCTCTGATATATTACAGCGAGCGGGTACGGTCCTGATAAAATGTTAATGTTAGTTCGGGTGGACGTTACGGATTATATAATTGCTGACACACAACATCACTACCCTAGCAATTGGCTGACTCGCAGCAACTCGGAATACCCTGCAGCACCAAGCTACCACAATGGATGAGGGGACTAGACCCAGCCGGCCCCAACCGAGATGGGACCCAGGAGATCCAGACATGCAGTAGCCTGAGGCGCCGACCCCGATTGACCAGCAAGCCCAGAGCGTAACCCCACAAATATATGTACACACATATATATATATGTATATATATATATATATATATATATATATATATATATATATATATATATATATATATATATATATATACATACACACACATATACATACACATACATCTATATACATACACACACGCGCATATGCCCATATACATATACATACCGACATACATACATATTATATAAATATATATGTATATATATACATATACATACACACATATATATATATATATATATATATATATATATATATATATATATATATATATGTACACATATATATGCACATACATACACACATTTACATTCATCCATATACACACACACACACACACAAATATCTATACGACAACAAATCCATACACAGGCCGGAGGGACAGCAATGAAGTCCAGGCCCACTTCCCACTGAGAACTAGCCGAACCCCCAAGCCCCACAGGTCCGGCCGCGTACCCACGCCACCCAGGGACAACCCCCGACAAGCCCACCCCAGACAATGGTGCGAAACCGGGCGCGCAAGGGCGGCGTGGCAGGGCGCAAGGGCACTCCAGGCCCACACCCGACAAGCCAACCAACACGACAATAACAAGTATGAAGCCGGCTAGTCCGTCATCCCCGACAACCACCTCGAGTGCCCACTACCACCAGTCACAACATCAGCCACCCCCCTGCACCGGACCCAGCAGCCACAGGTAACCACACCACAAACAAACGGCATCAGAAACAGCAGCTGCAATAGCCCCAGACAGCCAGCACCACCCCATCAAATCAAAGTGATCGAGAAAAAAAAATAAAAAACTGTGATCGGGAACCCCACGCGAACAGGATCATAGAGACCAGCCCGCGCCAGCCCGCCAGTCAGCCCAAACGCCAACATGCAAACAAGAGATATCAACACCTCCCCCACCAATAGACCCCACCACCCCAACCCAAACCCGCACAAACACACCACCGCCCAAACAACCGAGACACAGCATCCGGACGAGACAAAGGGGCCGCGCTGCCACTGCATCAAGTAACCAGCACAGACTCTACAGCGCAAGGACGGGCCACACGGGCACGGACCCCACTCAACAGGAAGCGAGACCCGCGCGACAGCCCACACAAATAAATAATGTATTTTACTATTATTTTTTTCCTTAAAATAAAAATAAATAAAAAAATTATAAAATAATAAGAAGAAGAAAATCCTCATACCTTCAGCGAGGCCACCAGACCACAGTCCCCGCAACCCGCGCTGGCCGAGGAGGCAATGAGGGGTGCGCCGTACTCCCAAACCCCAACCCCCTCATGCATGTGTACAGGGCCCCCAGAGTGTCAACTCCAGGGGTCATCAACCTTTTTGAAACTTCTTGGGTACTGATTAATGCGAAGGGCTACCAGTTTGATACACACTTAAATACATTGCCAGAAATAGCCAATTTGCTCAATTTACCTTTAATAAATAAATCTATATATATATATATATAAAAATGGGTATTTCTGTCTGTCATTCCGTCGTACAATTTTTTTTGTTTTACGGAAGGTTTTTTGTAGAGAATGATGAAAAAAACACTTAATTGAACGGTTTAAAAGAGGAGAAAACACACAAAAAAAAAAAAGATAATTAAATTTTGAAACATAGTTTATCTTCAATTTCGACTCTTTAAAATTCAAAATTCAACCGAAAAAAATGAAGAGAAAAACTAGCTAATTCCAATCTTTTTGAAAAAAATAAAAAAAATTATTTATGGAACATCATTAGTATTTTTTCCTGATTAAGATTCATTTTAGAATTTTGATGACATGTTTTAAATAGGTTAAAATCCAATCTGCACTTTGTTATAATATATAACAAATTGGACGAAGCTACATTTCTAACAAAGACAAATCATTATTTCTTCTAGATTTTCCAGAATACATTTTTTTTAAAGAAATTCAAAATACTTTGAAATAAGATTTAAATCTGATTCTACAGATATTTTAGATTTGCCAGAATAATTTTTGGGAATTTTAATAAGTTTGAAGAAATATTTCATAAATATTCTTTGTCAAAAAAACAGAAGATAAAATGAAGAATAAAATTAAAATGTATTTATTATTCTTTACAATAAACAAAATATATACTTGAAGATTTATTTAAATTGTCAGGAAATAAGAGGAAGGATTTTTAAAGGTAAAAAGTTAAATGTGTTTAAAAATCCTAAAATCATTTTTATGGTGGGATTTCTTCCTCTAGAATTGTCTTTCTAAAAGTTATAAGAAGCAAAGTAAAAAAATAAATGAATTTATTTAAACAAGTGAAGACCAAGTCTTTAAAATATTTTCTTGGATTTTCAAATTCTATTTGAGTTTTGTCTCTCTTAAAATTAAAAATGTCGAGCAAAGTGAGACCAGCTTGCTAGTAAATAAATACAATTTAAAAAATAGAGGCAGCACACTGGTAAGTGCTGCTATTTGAACTATTTTTAGAACAGGCCAGCGGGCTACTCATCTGGTCCTGTAGCCCGGGGCACCACGTTGGTGACCCCTGGTCTACTGTGTAGTTAAAATTAGGAGGCCGGCCGTTACAGCTGACCTCCAGTCCCAATTGATGTGTGTACTGTAGCGTGAGTGAGATGTGTATGCTTGTGGGAACTAATTATGCAATTAAATTGGGGGACATCAAGGTCATGGTGGGTCCCAACCAAGCCGAGCCCCCCAAATCCTACGTGTCTATAATGCAGCTAAGATTGATGAACGATCAGGGGACAAGAAAGGAAGACTGGAGTCCCATAGGATGCGTCCTTATCCCCCTACCATGCCTCCCTGCAGGACAGTCCCCCAAAGTTTTATATATATGTGAGTGTGTGTGCTATAAGTAGGAGGAGGAGTAGAGGGCCCGTACATACCCCACCCCCCAGTCCAAGCAGGCAACAACCAGGAACTACGGCCAGGAGGCCACCGCCCTCCCCCACGGCCCGTGACCTACACCAGACCACTTTAGAGGATGCCATGCGAGTCCACCCCCTGCCAAACAAAGCCAGCACCCGCCCACCCCAACCCAACCCTGCAGAGTCCATACCGGCAACCATGCCCAATGCAAACACTGCATCCCGGCCATCCACACAGCAACGTGCCCATACGAGTCCCGGCCAGGGGACGGAGCCCCTCAATTGGGGAAGAAACCAATGCATCCCGTCCGCACGTCAGCATTCAAACCAGCCGGTAAGCCAACGCCAGCCATCCCCCACAACCCCACAAGCGCGCAGACACCAATCACAGTACCCCAACAACTCCAACCCAACACAGCAATGCCAACCGCTGGTAGCAACACAGCAACCATCACCACTACCGCCCGCTCGCAGTACAAACACCCGCGGTCACCGGATCCGAGACAAAAAAAATAAAAAAATTAAATTAAAAAAATTAAAAAAAATCCGACCCCGTAAACCATAACAACGCAGACCCCCAGCTACCACCGAGGCCGCCAACACACCGACCCCAACTCATCCACAGCCAGGCAAAAAGAGCCACCAGACATCCACCTCGGACGACCAAAGCACCCCAACGCACCGCGTCACAGCCCCAAACAGCCGCAGACACCGCCGGGGAATGCAGCCGAGAGGGAGGAAACGACCCGCAACCCACCGCGCAGTAGACCCACCACCAATCCGATACATACATACACATATACATATATATATATATACACATACTGTATATGCATACATACACATACACACAAATATATACATATATATACATATACATACATATATATACAGTACATATATACATATATACACACACATACATACATACATACACACATACATATATACATACAGATACATACACATATACATACACATATATATATATATATATATATATATATATATACATATACATACACACATACATACACATATATACACATTCACATACATACACATACCTACACATATACATATACATATACATATATATATATATATATATATATATATATATATATATATATATATATATATATATATATATATATATACACATAATTAAGATTTATGACCTGAGTACCTACTGAGTTAATCAGAAAGGAAAATATATTTAATCTTAAAATAAGGTGTGAAGTTACATCCTGCTGTCAAACCACTGGTAAGCAGCATCGGCGTATGCAAATAGTCATGGAGTAAGCGGCAATTTCCCATTTCAAAGTGTTGTGTTTAGTTGCTGTAAACATGAAAAAGGCATGTAATATTCAGTGGTTGGGATGTGATGATATGAAATTTTTATATCAGATTATTGTGACCAAAATTATCACAGTTATCATTATTATACTAGTATTGTTGTAAGTCCTCACAAATTACTTATACACACACTGAAATATTTTGACCAAGCTAGGTTCTTTTTAAACAACTAAAATAGATAAACACACTGTTTGAAAACTATTTAGCATGTTTTGTATTTCTTATGTTTCACTGACAGTGCTTTAGTCTTAGTGTTTCATTTGTTTTAATGGATGTTTAAAAAGCTTTTATCATTTTAAATAGCGGTTTGTTTTGTAGCACTTTAACATTTATTTAAATAAAAAGTGTGTAACAAATAAAATCTGTTATTATTCTTTATTATTTTTGACGGGCATTGTGGCGGACCATGAAAGTGTCGCAAAAAATATAAAATGATCACTCTGCTTTCGGAGAGCAAGGCTTGTAGGTTTGTTGTGAACAAATAAATAGCTTAGTTGCTTAGACACAATGTGTTTATACAATTTTAGATTGATGATTAATGTTTCTTAATAGGGAAAGATGATAATGGCTCTTGTTTTCATATTAGCATTCAAGTTGGAAAGCTGGTGCGAGTCTGTGAGTTTATCAAAGTGCAATTATTAATCACGATTTTTTGATCATCTTATTTCAAAACGGTAATACTAACTGCAGTTATCAATATTAATGTTCATCGTTACATACCTAGTTTACTGCAAAATGACGTTTTTGCTGACAAGCAAAATAAATAGACATTTTTGAAAGGAAAAGAGTTGTTGCGATCTGCTGCTCAGATCTTCACGTGTTTGTTTTTTCATTCTGTCTGACCCGTTTATTTCCTGTTTTTGTCCATCACTATGGTTACACATCAGTCCACCTGTTAGTTTCGCCCCGCACACCTGCTAATAATTATCACCCTCCTATTTAAGCTCACCTTTTCTGTTCACTCATTCTCGGATCCTAATTTGCCCACGCGCAACAGTGACGACTCTCGACCTTCATCTTTGTATGTATATTCTCGCTAGCTTTTACGCTAAGCCATTTGTTTATTTAATAAATCCATTTATAACTTACCTTGTTGTGTTCATCGCTTCGACGCATCCCCGGAAGAACCAATCCGGCATTACAATGCCACACAAGCGTCACAGTAGGATCCGAGCATCAAAATGTTTTTCCGCGTCGAAACCACGGGAGGAACCCTTCGACTTGGGTTTGTGGTTGGAGCTCGTGGCTTGGGAGCAGGAAAGACTTGACTGTGGGCCTGAAGTCCCCTCCGAAGCCGTTCGCGCTGCCCCGAAGAGGCGGGGGGTCCAGTGGAGAGGCCCCCCGCACGGCAGTAATGTTCCAGCACCACTTATTCCTCCCCATGGACACAGCAAGTTTCACCCCGTCCAGGATTCACCCGTCATTACCGGTAATCCTGCTTGTTTTTTTTCAAATCATTCCTTAAGCTGCCATGACACTTTTTCTGACACAAGCGATGACGTCAATTGGGGAACGCCCACCGGTGACGCAACACCGGCCTCTGTTGATGACATTTTTTCAGAAGATTTTTATATTGTGGACAGTAATTCTCATTCCCAACCTTTTTTGAATATCAATAACATTCATGACAAGATACAGAATTATCAGGATATTTTTTCTTATTATTCTAGTCAACCTCAGTCACCTAGTTTTTCTCCTACACCTCCTTTAAAACCTCATTCTCCGGCCAAGTCCAAGGTGTTTCCTCCCTTTTCTAAAGGAAATTCTGGACAAATTAAAGGGGAGGAGTCGGCCCGCCTCCAAGCCTCCCACCACCCTCCCTTAAGGTCAGTCCCTGACCATAGGGAACGGGTCTGGGATCCCCGTCTGGAGGAAGGGGCTATGACCTATAGCTGTGCTACGGAGGTAGCACAGATACTACCCTCTAAACCACAGCCACCATGTAGACCTCCTCCACCTGTTTTTCCCCCGGCCAAATCTCAACGGCCTTGTAGACCTCCTCCACCTGTTTTTCCCCTGGCCAAGTCTCAACGGCCTTGTAGACCTCCTCCACCTGTTTTTCCCCCGGCCAAGTCTCAACGGCCTTGTAGACCTCCTCCACCTGTTTTTCCCCCGGCCAAGTCTCAACGGCCTTGTAGACCTCCTCCACCTGTTTTTCCCCCGGCCAAGTCTCAACGGCCTTGTAGACCTCCTCCACCTGTGTTCCGTCCGAACCCTAGTCCTTACCCAAGTTCTTGTCCGAGCCCCAGTGTTACTGTAAGTCCTAGTCTTTGTCCTAGTCCTTGCCCGAGCACCAGTTTGATTGTTAGTCCCAGTCCTTGCCCAAGCCCTAGTTTGACCGTTTGTCCTAGTTCTTGCCCAAGCCCTGGTATGACTGTAAGTCCTGGTCGTTGCCCAAGCCCTTCTCAAAGCACTAGTGTGATTGTAAGTCCTGGTCCTCTCTCAAGTCCTTGCCCGAGTCCTAGTGTTTGTCTTATCACTCATCATAGTCCTAGTCCTGCTCACAGCCAGTCCCCTAGTTCTCCTCGGCAGACCCCTGTGCCTGCTCCTCGGCTGAAGCCGACACCTGCTCCTCGGCTGAAGCCGACACCTGCTCCTCGGCTGAAGCCGACACCTGCTCCTCGGCTGAAGCCGACACCTGCTCCCAGTCTGGTTCTCACACCAGCACATGACACTAACCTGGTTTTCACGCCAGAATTCGACTCTCGCCTGGTTCACACACCAGCAGCTTTTTCGGGCCTGGTTCTCACACCAGTTTTGAACTCTAGTCTGGTTCTCACACCAGTTTTGAACTCTAGCCTGGTTCTCAAACCAGCACTAGACTCCCACCTGGTTCTCACACCAGCCTCCGACCCAGAACTGGTTCTCATACCAGTTACAGACTTTAGCCTGGATCTCACTCCAGCAACAGCTCCAAAGCTGGAGCCCACTCCAGTACCAGCTCCAGAGCTGGAGCCTACTCCAGCACCAGTGTCGACGACGGGGCTGGAGCCCACACCAACGTCGACAACAGGGCTGGAGCCTACAACTGTGTCGACAGGGCGGGAGCCTACTCCAGTACCAGCTCCACGCCGCCAAGCGCCGGTACCAGCTCCACGCCGCCAAGCGCCGGTACCAGCTCCACGCCGCCAAGCGCCGGTACCAGCTCCACGCCGCCAAGCACTGCCGACGACTAATACGCCTGCCTCTACGACGTCGCCGTTTGCTTCTACGCTGACGACTCCTGCGGCTCCCAGGCCGCCTCCGACGACTCCTGCGGCTCCCAGGCCGCCTCCGACGACTCCTGCGGCTCCCAGGCCGCCTCCGACGACTCCTGCGGCTCCCAGGCCGCCTCCGACGACTCCTGCGGCTCCCAGGCCGCCTCCGACGCCTTCTTCGGCTGCAGCACCCGCATCATCCTCGCCAGCTGCACTCGGGCCTGCTTTGGCTGCAGTCCCCGCACCCTCGTCTGCTGCTTCCAAGCCTGCTGGGATTTCGGTGCTGAGGCGTCGTCCACCACGTCGACCACGGGAGTGGCCTCTGCGAGGTCATCCTCCTCGCCAGACACTCCCTCCTCCATGTCGGCCACGGATGTGGCCGTGCCCGGGTCGTCCGCCTCGCCGGGCACCTCATCCTGCGAGGCGGCCACTAATGTGGCCTTTTCGAGGTCGCCCGCCAAAACTTTTTCGGCAGCAGCGTTCCACCCGCCGCCGCCACATGATGTGTCCTCGGTGGATTCGGGGACATGCGATCTGGCGACCCTCCACCGTGGCCTCCCTCCGCCCTCCCTTCGTTTGTGAACTTTCTGGTTTTGGGGAGGGGGTTCAAGTTTTTGTTTGTTTTTTAAGACATCTGGTATCTGTCTTTTGTTGGGGGGGAATACTGTTGCGATCTGCTGCTCAGATCTTCACGTGTTTGTTTTTTCATTCTGTCTGACCCGTTTATTTCCTGTTTTTGTCCATCACTATGGTTACACATCAGTCCACCTGTTAGTTTCGCCCCGCACACCTGCTAATAATTATCACCCTCCTATTTAAGCTCACCTTTTCTGTTCACTCATTCTCGGATCCTAATTTGCCCACGCGCAACAGTGACGACTCTCGACCTTCATCTTTGTATGTATATTCTCGCTAGCTTTTACGCTAAGCCATTTGTTTATTTAATAAATCCATTTATAACTTACCTTGTTGTGTTCATCGCTTCGACGCATCCCCGGAAGAACCAATCCGGCATTACAATGCCACACAAGCGTCACAAGAGTTATGCTCATTAAGCACAAAAAAAAATCATACCACAAATTAACTGAAACCGAGGTACAGACTGTAATTTGGGTAACCTGCACTGTTTCACCCCTATTTATTTATTTATTTATTTATGTATTTATTTATTTATTTATTTATTTATTTATTTAATGTTTTTATTTATTTTTTCACTCCAATAATCCAATTCGAAATACAACGTATTGCAAGTAGTACATATACAGAAGGACACTGTTGCATATTCTGCATTAAACATAACTAGAAACTGGGATTTGTATCAATAATGATATTAGGACTGTACCAAAAAGGTTTATTCACAGATGTAATGGAATTGAATCTAAGTATTTTCTGACACAGTTTTAGAATGCTAAAAGTACCTTCCATTAGGCTCATCCTTAATTCATTTGGTATTATCCAAAATAATGAACATTTTTGTTTTCTGTTGATCCAATCCTTATCTGCAGAATAATGGAATAATTGGCTTGCTTGTTCAAAACCAAAGGAGATATAATAATGTAAAATGTTTGGTAATTGTAGTCCTCCTTTATCTTGTGAACTAGACACCACTAGACAAAAAAGTTAATATCAGTGAATCCCAGTTGAATGGCTCTCCTAGACTTAGACTGAAACAAAATTTCCCACGGGGAAATTGTTCCACACAGTTACAAAGGATGGAAAGGGTAAGGTTGGAAAAGATAATACAAGTATAATGTAGACTAAACATGTACCATAGTAGCAATATAAAATATAACATATAAGTAATGTTTACATATTATGTATACAGTATATAATATATACAGATATACTATATTATTACATTATTTTATATTTTAATATAATATATACACCATATAACAAATACGAATTATCGCGTACAATATTACAGTATATGTAACAGCTGCGTCAAAAAAATGGAAGCATAAAATAGAGAGTAGATCCAGCAGAATATATATACATTTTAAACAAAGAGAGGTAGCTAACATAGAAGCGGTCAGGGAATAGACAGATATCATCTATTGCTGTATGGCGAGTGATTATACAGTTAGATGGCGTGCATAATGAAGGAGTTCTTGAATCGAACACTGTGGGAATTAAGCTGAAGAAGCCTGTGGGAGTATGAGCTCCACTGTCCCTCCATTGTCTGGTGGAGTGGGTGGGCAGGATTGACCATGATGGCCAGCAGTTTGTCAAGTGTCCTCCTGTGCCCCACTGACACAACTGTGTGCCAATAGTTTGGCCGGCTTTCCGGATCAATTTGTCAATCCGGTTTATGTCTCAGGGCACTGGCCACAACAGACAGAATAGAGATTTCCAACAGCTTGCTGCACACATTAAAGGACCTAAGCTTCCTCAGGAAAGAGTCTGCTCATGCCCTTCTTCTATACAGCTGCTGTTTAAATGGACTCCCAGGTTTTTGTACTGCCCTACTACTGCCACTTCCTGTCCCTGGATGTTGATGGGCTACACAGTTGATGGGCTACACAGTCGATCTCCAGGTCCTTGGTCTTGTCCACATTAAGGAGCAGATGGTTGGCCTGAGACCACTCCACAAAGTCAGCAATCAGATTCCTGTACTATAATGCCTTTCCCTCTCCAATACACCCGACCACAGCAGAGTCATCAGAGTATGTCTGAAGGTGGCAGGACCTGGAACTATACTGGAAGTCTGAGGTGCGCAGGGTGAACAGGAAAAGAGACAGGACAGTCCCCTGTGGAGCACCTACATCACTGACTACAGCATGACAGGGAGGTCCCCAGTCGCACATACTCGGGCCGATCACACAAATAATTAATGATCCAGGAGACAATTGATGTACTGACACCAATCCTGAGCAACTTCTCACTCATCAGAATTGACTGAATGGTTTTTAAAGGCAGAGGAGAAGTCAAAGAACATGATCCTCCCAATACAGGTGAGAGTAAGCAGGATGCAGCAAGTAAATAACAGCATCATCCACCCCTACATTGGGCTGATACGCAAACTGTAAAAGGTCCAGGGTAGGAGCCACCAGGGGTCTCAGCTGAGCCAGTACAAATCTCTCGAGGACCTTCTTGTGAGACGTCAGGGCCTCTTTAGCCTTTCTAGCCTCAGGGTTAAATATCTTTTGAGGACCATAAAAGAAAGCCAGCTTACTAATGTCATTATTATTATCAAAGTGTTGTTAATAGAACATAATGTGGCAGAATTGGATTTTAGATGTATAGCATACTTTCTTTTAATGTAGTTTGCCAGAAAACAGAATTAGAGAATACTGTTGTGATGTATGGGAACTTGTATCTTTAGCAGAGATACTTGCCTTGAGCATTTTGTCATTTTACATGTCAACTTCAGTTTGAGTAGGTGGATTTAAGACCACAGCTTTTGTCTGAATGTAAACCATTGCTTGGTGTGCTGCTCTGTTAAATATCAATCCACTCCAGTGAAAGAGTCACAAACACAAACAGTTTTCAAATCCTGGCACGCTTTAATGGCTTCTTTCGCAGAGTGCTGCCACAATTCCCATGTGCTGTTCACATTGAGGTCACAACCCGCTGACCTGTGGATAATAAGGACTGGTTCCCTAAAGAGCGAACACCCTTTTTTTCTATATTTGGGCAAAAGTGTGCTGATGGGAAAGTACAGTAATGAGACTTAGTTAATGCTGACAGAGACTCTTGCTGTTAAGGCATCATGTTCATGTGTGTAACCATGTGTCACAAGTTAGAATAATGAGTCAAAGTGTACTTGCTCGGTTTGGGTGACCCCACTGAAATAAGTTTTTATGTAAAGAAACTCAAGAGAAGTTATTGCTAAATACATGTTAAGAAAATCAGCAAAAAATACATTCCAATAATATTCATGTTATTGGACAGGGGGTGAAAATTTGCCAATGATATTTGAACATGCTTTATAAATCGTATATTTATTTAAATAAACCTTTTTTTTCCCTCTGTTGGCAGCAGTGTTGGCGCTAGGAATTTTCCCCATGTCCAACTGTCCCATCAAGTCATAAAAACGGGGTCCCACAGTAAATTTTTGGGGTCCTACTTTTTTGTAAGCGTTTTGAGAACAAATGATAAACATGTGCATTAGTCACATTCTATATTGTGTTTTGGAGAAAGGTTTTCATAAACGTTACTTAATTCGTTGAAAGAAATATTCAAAAAGTGAACAAGATTGTCTGCACATGTAATCGAAATCAGTAACTACCATTCACTCACCCACAGTTATCTTTCATTGATCTGAACCCCCTCCCTTAAGCCCCCCCGAACAATATTAATGTGGGCGTGCCATGAAGAAGCTATCTTCAGCACCTTCTACATACTGTCTGATATCCCTCCATACTAAGATGTGCAAGCCATATCTCGTGTATGACTTATGATGGTGCGCTTGGGTGAATTCAAGGCATACTTGATCAACAGCCATACAGGTCACACTTAGAGTGGCCGTATAAATAAGTTTAACACTGTTACAAATATGCGCCACACTGTGAACCCCACCAAAAAAGAATGACAAACACATTTCAGGAGAACATCCGCACCGTAACACATCAGAAACACAACACAGCAAATACCCAGAATCCTTTGCAGCCCTAACTCTTCCGCGCTACAATCTACAATACACACCCCCGCTAACACCCCCCCCCCCCCCATCGATCAGAACTTTTCAATGGTAGTATTTTCTATGTTTTTATTCAATAAGTTGTAGGTGTATTTATTTCAGTATAAAAGTGTAAAACTTGTTTTTTTATGTTGTTTTTTTGTTTGTTTCCTGCCCTTTTTGTCAAACAAAACAATGTCTTTTGATGGCAAACACACAAAATATGCAAAATCTTCCACCAAAAATATTTTTCAAAGTAGAATATTTGATGTGACATAATCAGGGTTGAGGTGGTAGCAGAGCTGGATATTGTAGCATCCGTATTGTAGAGTTAGTGCGACAAGGGGTTTTGGGTGTTTGTTGTGTTGTGTTGTGTTTATGTTGTGATACGGTGTGGATATTCTCCCGAAATGTGTTTGTTATTCCTGTTTGGTGTGGGTTCACAGTGTGGCGCATATTTGTAAAATTTTTAAAGTTGTTTATACCGCCACCCTCAGTGTGACCTGTATGCCTTGATTGTCAACCTGTCCATTGAGTTGCTCTTTCTCTCTTTGCCCCTCCCTCACAAATGTTGCTGCGTGCGCACAACTTCATAAATTTGTGTTTTTTAACCCTACTTAACCTTGGACGTACATTGAGAATGCACGCAACCCTGACTTAAAATGACCCTGACATTTGGTACATTCAAGAAACCCCAATCGGACGGACCGGTTAGCCCCGCAAAAGAAGACATGTCCGGGGAAAAGGGGACGTATGGTCAGCCTACAGTACACAAACTTCAAGCCTCATCTGAAGTGAGAAATGCCTTACCTTCAACTTAAGTTTCATGGCAATATGCCCTCAACTGTGAGTAAGTCGCTTTGAGGGTGTGCAAAAGAGGAGAAATATAACCTTAGAAGAAAATCAATCCATCAATCAATGTTTATTTATATAGCCCCAAATCACAAGTGTCTCAAAGGGCTGCACAAACCACTACGAAATCCTCAGAAGAACCCCGAAAATGTAATTTAAAACATTTGTATGCTCGTACAACACTTAACACCTTTAGTATATTAGTGTGTGGAATTAAATTATGGAACAAATTAACCAAAGAAGTCAAACAAAGCACCAATATGATTCAGTTTAAGAGATTTTTTAAACTACAAGTGTTCGCAAAGTGCACAGAACAAGAATTATGATGAACATCCTGAACCCTTCTTTTCCCCCTTTTTTTTATTTAGATAAAGATTATTTAAGTATGTGATATTTGTATGCTTACTTTGGTATCCATCCATCCATTTTCTACCGCTTATTCCCTTTGGTATATTATTTATTTATTATTTATTTGTTCACCGTTCTGTTACAGAGAACAAGGAAATTGGATAAAATTGCTATGGTATGGAAAGGGGTAGAATTAAATAAACTCTGCTTCTCCCTATTCCTTTTCGGACGTGCTGTAATAAAACAACTGAAATTGTGTGATGCATTACATTGTATCCTATGCATGTTTGAAATAAACTGAAACTGAACTGAAACTGAACTGAACTGAACTGAACTGAACTAAACTGAACTGAACTGAGTGAGTCCTGCTTCACCCACAACCCCACACAAAAAGATGGACTTTCCGTTAAAAAAAAAGCTCCTTTAAGTTGCGGAGTCAGTGACTACTATTTATGGCAATTGAGGAGGCAACGAAATGGTAAGTAATAACAGTTGGTTAGACATGTGCGAATGATACGTTAGCAATATTAACTGGAGTTGTTGTGTAGCTAGCTTAGCTTGCTACTGTAAAACAATATGATCCCAATCTCCGGCAAAATAAAGAATGATTTTCCTAAAAACTATCGTTAATTAGATCTGTGAATAATGTTTTTGACAATGGACCAGTTAGTAATTTAATTTGTTATTATGATGTAGTTTAGGATGACCATATTCTGAAATCCCAAAAAGAGGACACATATGCGTGCTAAGGCGAGCAGCACGCCAAGGCTGGGACTAGGTGAACATTTGCTAATAATACTCGCACTTGCTTAATAAACAATATATTATTTAATCTCCTCTGTTGACAACAGTGTTGGCGCTAGGAATTTTCAAAATGGGGTGCCAGGGACTCCATCAAGTCTTAAAAATTGGGTCCCACACTAAATTTTTGGGGTCCCACTTTTTTGTAAGCATTTTGAAAAAAATATAGAAACGTATGCATTGTCCTGTTGTATCTCACATTTTATATTGTGTTTGAGAAAAAGGTTGTCATAAAAATTAATTAATTCATTGAAAAAATAATAATAAAAAAAGAAAACATTTGCATACATATGTAAATGTATTCAGTTATAAACATTCATTCCTTTACTTCTTTCCTTCATGGATCTGAACTTTACCGCTGCTGGTAGTTTTTTCTATGTTTTTATTTAATAAGTTGTAGGTGTATTTATTTCCGTAGAAAAGTGTAAAAAGTGTTTTGCTTGGGTCATGAAATTATGATAATGGTATGCCAGGGCATACATAGATTTTATATTTAACGCTTAAATCTCTGGAGTCTACATCAACTTCAGATCTTTCATTTAATATGTAGCTTGTTATATAAAAGTATATGTCCATACTAACAATCTAACAGTTTTATTTGTAATTTTAAGGAAAGTCTTATTTTTTTAATATAAATGTGTGTCTTTATATATTAGTTGACACACATTTGTAGTCTGCTATATAAAGGATCTTGCCCATACCATCAATTAGACATTTTCCTCTGATATATGACACCTTATATTGACTGCAAGACATACGTAATCACTGCCAATAGCCATACAAGTCATACTGACGGTGGCAGTACAAACAAATTTAACACTGTTCCAAATATGCGCCATATTGTGAATCCACATCAAAAAGGAATGACAAACACATTTTGGGAGAATATCTGCACCGTAACACAAAATAAACACAAAAGAACCAATAACCATAATCCCATGCAGCGCTACTCTTCCGGGCTACACCCCCGCAACCACCAAACCCCGCCTACCTCAACCAACGCATGGAGGGGGGCGGTGATGTGTGGTGGTGGCGGAGGTGTAGCTTGGAAGAGTAGCGCTACATGGGATCATGGGTATTTGTTCTTTTGTGTTTATTTTGTGTTACGATGAAGATGTTCGCCCAAAATGTGTTTGTCATTCTTTTTTGATGTGGGTTCACAATATGGCGCATATTTCTGACAGTCTTAAATTTGTTTGTACTGCCACCGTCAGTGTGATCTGTATGGCCGTTGATCAAGTATGTTTTTCAGCCTAAACATAGAGTCTATCGGAGCCTTAGAAAACATAAATCACAATCGGCCTGCCGTTAGTTTGTTATATGTGTCAAAGCGATGGGAGTTTGCCAAGGACGACAGAGGCAGTATTGTTACGGTACTTACATAAAAACCACTTGATCAGTCACTATCAGCAGTGGTCACCAACCACCGGGCCGCGGCCCAGTACCTGCGGGTCGTGGCCCGGCATGTGGCCCGATTGGTACCGGGCCGCAGAAGAAAATTTATTATTTTTTATTTAAAAAAATATATTTTTTAATTTTATTTTTTATTAGATCAACATGAAAAATACAATATACATTACAATTAGTGCACCAACCACAAAAACCTCCCTTTTTCATGAGAAAAACGCCCCTTTTTCATGACAAAGAAAAACAAATAAATAAATAAAAAGGACACCCAAACCCCCCACCACCCCACCTGGGCCGCGGGACAAATTATTAAGCGTTGACCGGTCCGCGGATACAAAAAGGTTGGGGACCACTGACTATCAGGACAATCCTACGAGAGGGTCACAAGGAAACTCATGTGAAGATCATCAGGCATGTTGCCAGGTTGGTATAGCCATTCAAAGAAGGTGGATCCACTTTTCACGTCGTTTTAACATACAGTGGCCCCAGGTAAATTGAGTTCGAGACCCCTGATCTTATTAATACAGAAAAAATCTGTTAAATAATGTTATTTTTCTGATCGTAATAGATTGGAAGAACTGTGTAGAAAAAAGGTATTTTTCTGCAGAACTGTTTGCATCGTCACTTTATTAAAGGTGGTTGATTTTAACAATTTAGTAAAAATCTGTAAAATTACGATATTTTTCCGCAAAACGTTTAATGAAAATTTCTGTAAATATAATATTTTTGATCATTATTTGGTTTACAGAGTGTTACTTTAATTTTATGGTTTACGTTTGGCAGCCGTAGCTGCCAATAGATTACCGTTTTTTTTACAAAAAAATATTTTTACAGTGTAACATTTTTGTTCATTGTTGAAGAATAAAATAATTTTTATGTAAAAATTTGAAAAGATCTGATTATGATGACAGTGAAGTCCAGTTGTTTTATCTTATTTTGTTATTTAATAGCCTGTCTCATTTGCAAGTGCTATATTTTGTAGACTTTGCAAGCAGTTCCAATCCCAAGACGTTAGATGGCAGTAGAGTATAGGCTATGGTGTATTGCCTAACTACAAACCCCGTTTCCATAAGAGTTAGGAAATTGTGTTAGATGTAAATATAAACGGAATACATTGATTTGCAAATCATTTTCAACCCATATTCAATTGAATGCACTACAAAGACAACATATTAGATGTTCAAACTGATATATATATATTTTTTTGCAAATAATCATTAACTTTAGAATTTGAAGCCAGCAACATGTGACAAAGAAGTTGGGAAAGGTGGCAATAAATACTGATAAAGTTGAGGAATGCTCATCAAACACTTATTTTGAACATCCCACAGGTGGGCGGGCTAATTGGGAACAGGTGGGTGCCATGATTGGGTATAAAAACATCTTCCCAAAAAATGGTCAGTCTTTCACAAGAAAGGATGGAGCGAGGTACACCCCTTTGTCCACAACTGCATGAGCAAATAGTCAAACAGTTTAAGGACAACGTTTCTCAAGGTGCAATTGCAAGAAATTTAGGGATTTCAACATCTACGGTCCATAATATAATCAAAAGGTTCAGAGAATCTGGAGAAATCACTCCGCGTAAGCGGCATGGCCTGAAACCAACATTGAATGACCGTGACCTTCGATCCCTCAGACGGCACTGTATCAAAAACCGACATCAATCTCCAAAGGATATCACCACAGGCTCAGGAACACTTCAGAAAACTACTTTCACTAAATAAAGTTTGGCGCTACATCTGTAAGTGCAAGTTAAAGCTCTATTATGCAAAGTAAAAGCTATTCATCAACAACACCCAGGAAGGCCGCCAGCTTCGCGGGGCCTAAGCTCATCTAAGATAGACTGATGCAAAGTGGAAAAGTGTTCTGTGGTTGGACGAGTCTACATTTCAATTTTGGGGGGGAAACTTTGGACTTTGTGTCCTCTGGATAAAAGAGGAAAAGAACCATCCAGATTGTTCTAGGTGCAAAGATGAAAAGCCAGCATCTGTGATGGTATGGAGGTGTATTAGTGGCCAAGGGTTGGGTAACTTACACATCTCTGAGGAAACCATTAATGCTGAAAGATATATACAGGTTTTGGAGCAACATATGTTGACGTCCAAGCAACGTTATCATAGACGCCCCTTCTTACTTCAGCAAGAAAATGCCAAGCTACGTATTACAACAGTGTGGCTTCGTAGTAAAAGAGTGCGGGTACTAGACTGGCCTGCCTGCAGTCCAGACCTGTCTCCCATCGAAAATGTGTGGCGCATTATGAAGCGTAAAATACGACAGCGGAGGCCCCGGACTATTGAATGACTGAAGCTCTACATAAAACAACAATGGGAAAGAATTCCACTTTCAAAGCTTCAACAATTAGTTTCCTCAGTTCTCAAACGTTTATTGAGTGTTGTTAAAAGAAAAGGTGATGTAACACAGTGGTGAACATGCCCTTTCCCAACTACTTTGACACGTGTTGCAGCCATGAAATTGTAAGGCAGGGGTAGGGAACCTACGGCTCTAGAGCCAGATGAGGCTCTTTTGATGACTGCATCTGGCTCTCAGATAAATCTTAGCTGACATTGCTTAACATGATAAGTAATTAATATTTCTGCTGGTAATCACAGTGTTAAAAAAAATATTTAAATTATAAAACATTCTCATGCATTTTAATCCAACCCTCCGTTTTCTATCGCACCTGTTCAAGATGTTGCATTAATGGAAAGAAGTATTATATTTATTATTGGTTAACTTTTAGAATAACAATGTTATTAAAAATAATAAGATACTTATTATACTCTGAACATGTTGGTCTTACTTAAAAACGCACGCATTTTGTTGTATTCAGTGTTAAAAAATATTATATGGCTCTCATGGAAATACATGTTGAAATAGTTGGCCTTCATGGCTCTCTCAGCCAAAAAGGTTCCCGACCCCTGTTCTAAGGTAATTATTATTTGCAAAAAAAAAAATAATAAAGTTTATGAGTTTGAACATCAAATATCTTGTCTTTGTAGTGAATTCAACTGAATATGGGTTGAAAAGGATTTGCAAATCATTGTATTCCGTTTATATTTACATCAACACAATTTCCCAACTCATGTGGAAATGGGGTTTGTACAAACAGAAGTAGTATTTGCCATGAAGCTGCATGTGCCAGTCCTATGTTATGTTGAACCCTACAAATAATATTATTGAAATAATTATTGAATGCATTACACACCAGCTGTTTGATTGTAATGTGCATCTTAGTTTTAATTTTTATTACCAAATTTAGAAACGTTGAAATCGTCACGTGAAAGCATTTCGGAAACGTGAGGCCTTACTGTAATTTTTGTTCGAGCGTTTTCCATCTGGAATACTTGATTTATTGACCTGGAAAATTATAAAATTACCCAGAGGTCCTGCTTGAGTGATTGTGTCCTCACCAAGTGTTTAGTCTGCAACTGGACGTGATGTCACAAGTATCCAAATATAGCACCGTTCGATTCTAAATTAATCAAAACCTCGAAGTAACAAATACTGTATAAGTCAGACAGTGTCTATAGAAAGTACCTAATTTCGGTTCCCTTCCCTAATGTTAATGTCGACCAAGACATTTCCCTTGAAATGTTCCACACAGTAGTTATTTGTTTTAGTACAGCTTGATTTACTCAGCCTGAGAGAACTTCATAGTTCAGATTGTGACCTAATATGTAGTTGCTTGACGTACAGTAGAAGCACAGCCAACATTGTAGTGTACAAAATAATCCTTCATGTGGTTACATAGAGCATCCTGGCCTGTGAGTCCCTCTCTCTCTCTTCAGTCTTTACAAGTTTATCTGATTGGGCGTGGAATATACTAATAAATATGCTTTTTTTCATCTAGTAGTGGTCGGCTACCAGTTGTGACATGTCGCATTATGACAAGCCGACGATGTCGCTTGCTGCGCCAAGCCCGTGTCAGACCTGATTCCTCATCTTTTGCATGGCTGCCCTTTTTTTATGTGATTTATTTATTTATTTTTACACTTGCACTCATAAATTATGTTGTCAATCTTGGCTTTCATCCAACTGGTGATGCTAGTGACAAATTCTCAAACAAAGGGGTATGCATTTTATTTAATTATAACAAAAACATCTGCACTGTCTGTGGATGTGTTGTTATGAAAAAGGGTGTGCTCTTTTGGTTCCTTGGAGAAAAATGCACTTCAAGTCTAGACAGTTTTATGCAACAACATACACAGAGAATCTTACTCATAATTAAAGTTCATTGAAACGATAAATGGTATTGGTAATATCCATCCATCCATTTTCTACCGCTTATTCCCTTTTGGGGTCGCGGGGGGCGCTGGCGCCTATCTCAGCTACAATCGGGCGGAAGGCGGGGTACACCCTGGACAAGTCGCCACCTCATCGCAGGGCCAACACAGATAGACAGACAACATTCACACTCACATTCACACACTAGGGCCAATTTAGTGTTGCCAATCAACCTATCCCCAGGTGCATGTTTTTGAAAGTGGGAGGAAGCCGGAGTACCCGGAGGGAACCCACGCATTCAAGGGGAGAACATGCAAACTCCACACAGAAAGATCCCGAGCATGGATTTGAACCCAGGACTGCAGGAACTTCGTATTGTGAGGCAGACGCACTAACCTCTCTGCCACAGTGAAGCCCGGTATTGGTAATAGTATTTATAAAATAAACAACAAAGTTACATTATGCAACACAACTCCTCTCTGAGCTGCTACCTTACCGTGATAGAGGAGTTTGCGTGTCCCAATGATCCTAGGAACGATGTTGTCCGGGGGCTTTCATGCCCACTGGTAGGGTCTCCCAAGACAAACAGGTCCTAGGTGAGTGATCAGACAAAGGGCAAATCAAATACTTCTATGGAATTACAACATAATGGACTCAGATTTCCCTTGCCCGGACGCGGGTCAACGGGGCCCCGCTCTGGAGCCAGGCCCGGAATTGGGACACGATGGCGAGTGCCTGGTGGCCGGTCCTGTCCCCATGGGGCCCAGCCGGGCACAGCCCGAAGAGGCAACGTGGGTCATCCCTCCAATAGGCTCACTACTCATAGGAGGGGCCAAAGAGGTCGGGTGCATTGTGAGCTGGGCGGCAACCGAAGGCAGGGCACTTGGCGGTCCGATCCTCGGCTACAGAAGCTAGCTCTTGGGTCGTGGAACGTCACCTCACTGGGGGGGAAGGAGCCTGAGCTAGTGCGCGAGGTAGAGAAGTTCCGGCTGGATATAGTCGGACTCACCTCGAAGCACAGCAAGGGCTCTGGAACCACTTCTCTCGAGAGGGACTGGACTCTCTTCCACTCTGGCGTTGCCGGCAGAGAGAGGCGACAGGCTGGGGTGGCAATTCTCGTTGCCCCCCGGCTCAAAGCCTGCACGTTTGAGTTCAACCCAGTGGACTAGAGGGTAGCTTCCCTCCTCCGCCTTCGGGTGGGGGGACAGGTCCTGACTGTTGTTTGTGCTTACGCACCAAACAGCAATTCAGAGTACCCACCCTTTTTGGGTACACTCGAGGGAGTACTGGAAAGTTCTCCCCCGGGTGATTCCCTTGTCCTACTGGGGGGACTTCAACGCTCATGTTGGCAACGACAGTGAAACCTGGAGAGGCGTGATTGGGAAGAATGGCCGCCCGGATCTAAACCCGAGTGGTGTTTTGTTATTGGACTTTTGTGCTCATCACGGATTGTCCATAACAAACACCATGTTCCAACATAAGGGTTGTCCATATGTGCACTTGGCACCAGGACACCCTAGGCCGCGGTTCCATGATAGAACTTTGTAGTTGTGTCATCAGATATGCGGCCTCATGTTTTGCATGGACGTGCAAATACTTCATTTAAATAAGGCGGTCCAGGCAGTTATGAATAGCACAAGTGATATTCCGCTCACTAATGGCACATCCTATTTTATAGATTGTACACACTGTTTAGCACGTGGAGTTTGGATCATAGGCACTAAATGTTGCATTTTATATTATGTTGGAAAATGGATTTGAAATTGAAAAACATGTCATTGATGCGGTTTAGCTCGGTTGGTAGAGCGGCCGTGCTAGCAACTTGAGGGTTGCAGGTTCGATTCCCGCTTCCGCCATCCTAGTCACTGCCGTTGTGTCCTTGGGCAAGACACTTTAACCACCTGCTTCCAGTGCCACCCACACTGGTTTGAATGTAACTTAGATATTGGGTTTCACTATGTAAAGCGCTTTGAGTCACTAGAGAAAAAGCGCTATATAAATATAATTCACTTCACTTCACTTCATTATGAGTAGGAGTCCAGCATGTGATATTTACCGTAATAAAGGAACCGAGGCAGTAATTCAAAAGCATGCATAATACGGAATTGTTTATTCCCTTGTCAATTCAAATTAAAAAAGGTATTCTTATGTGTGCGAAGAAAAACCGACTTGCACAACATTTTCATTATAAAGAGTGATTGGCACTTTTAAGACAATATATGAGCAAGCAACACTTTTCTGTTTTTTGAACTTTTAATCAAAGCTTTTATGGCAAACTTTTAATTCTAATTTCTTCGTCAAAGCCAAAATGTAGTGGCACTTAATTGTGTGACTCCCAAGGTTGTTATTGTTGCGAAGGCCTCCTCAGCATCAGATATGGGTCCCACTGGGAGGTTTGATATCCAAAATGGTAGAATTAATTACTCGTGGTTGAAGGTGGTTAGAGGCTGTTTTTTTTTTCACAAAACGATGATTCAAATTGACCCACAACATAACGGATGAGACTTTTGGGACTTTTCAGACAGTAGGGAAGGAATTGATTTGGCCACATTCCTGGATTGATCTCAGATGAGAGGAAGAGGGGGGTTAATTATTTTGCAATGCAGTCTGCTGAAAATGATGGAATTAAGAAAAGTTAGTTAATTTAGCCTTTGGTATGCTAGAAAATGCCAGATTTAGAACAGAAATATGTCGAATATTGTCATAAGCCCTCATGCTTTTGTTATTTTCTTGTGTTTGGTACCATTTCCTGTACTGGTGCTTTTATTTTGGCAATAATTTCTGGTTTGTCTCGTAACACAGTGGTCCCCAACCACCGGGCCACTGCCCGGTACTGGGCCGCGGCTCGATTGGTACCGGGCCGCAGAAGAATATTTTATTATTTTTTTAATTCCTTTTAATTTTTTATTTTATTTTTGATTTTTTATCTTTTTTTATTTTTATTAAATCAACATAAAAAACAAAAGATATACTTACAAGTAGTGCACCAACCCCAAAAAAAAAACCTTTTTCATGACAAAAACCTCCCTTTTTCATGACAAAGTAAAAAAAAAAAAGAAACCCCACCCCGCCGGGCCGCGAGACAAATTATCAAGCGTTGACCGGTCCGCAGCTACAAAAAGGTTGGGGACCACTGTCTTAACAAGTTTTAAAGCACAATATACAGTAGGAAATGGAATCAAATGGCCCCATTTGTTGAGGTTTACCTGACACATGAAATGTGAGGTATTTAGGGTGTTTGCCACCAGATGGCAGTAGAGTGTTGAATATCTCAAAATGTGTCTTTTGGAAATTCCTATTTTAAATACAGTGTCAGTTGCTACGTAGAGTGGTACTTTCCATCATTTTCAGCAATGGGGCCATGTGAATCCCTTCCCAACTGTCGGGAGGAAAGACTGTTCTCCCTATGTGTATTGGCCCATTCTTAGGCAACATTTATGCCATTTTAGTAATAGCTTCCTAAGCAAAAGATGGAAAGGAAGGGAAACAAAAGGAATTTACAATGATTCAACTCACTGTCGACTATGTGACTTTAGGAATATTTCACATTTTTCACATCTTAATAGAAACACAAGCAAGTGCTAAAGTCAAAATGTGTATCATTTTTTTGTTATTTTAATGAAATACAAATCAAAAGTACAGTTAGGTTAAGGAGTAACGCATATGGGTAAAAAAATCGGCTTATATTTAATGGTAAAGAAAGGAAACAGGGACATGCAACAAATACTATTTTCCAGTTTTCAAGGTATCGGTAGTTTAAACTCATATTTTTGTATTTAGACTTTGACTTAGACAATCTTTATTGATCCACAAGGGAAATTGTTCCACACAGTAGCTCAGTTACAAAAGATGGAAAGTGTAAGGATGGAAAGGACAATGCAGGTATAAAATAGACTAAAAATTTACCAAAGTAGCAATATAAAATATAACATATATGCAATATTTGTATAATATATGTGCAGTATATGATATATACTGAAATATTATATGTTTATATCATATATACAATATATAAGAATTACCATGTACATTATTACAGTATATATGTAACAGCTGAAGCATAAAATAGAGAGTAGATCCTGCAGAAAATATACATTATAAACAAAGTGAGGTAGTTAACATAGTAGGTGTCAGGTAATAGACAGATATCATCTATTGCTGTATGGCGAGTGATTATACAACTGGATAGAGTGCTTGTATTGTTCTTAAATATCCTGTGAGGTCAAAGTGATTGACGTTTTGCTTATTAACAAAACATTTTTCAGGTCATTTTTAAGATGCATTAATACAGCTAATGTCTATAATGATGCAAATGGCACAGAGTCGGTGGAATGGCACACATGTATGGCCTCTCACAGTGAATCTGTAGGCCATTTGAATAATACAGACATAACTCATCTACATGCAGGAAGGACTATGAAGACCGGTATTTTGATTGTTTGGTGAGGGTTTATTTCGGTGCACTAATTACTTACAGTCTAAAATATAGGTTGGAGGGATCAAAGGCAATGGAAGACAATAGAAAATGTGAAGTGAAAGAAGGATGATTTTACTTTACAGAAAGAATATTGAGAAAAGAAAGCATGGAAATATAATTATAGAACAATGTGATTACAGTAATGGTTGCAAGTGGAGATGAACACAGAGGGCATTATCAAATTACATTGACACAAGTCATCTATAAAAGTGATAGCTCTGTTATTGCTCAGAGTTAATACATAATGATATTATTCTGGAATTTGTTAAACGACGATTCTCCTCCAACTGCTACTTTTAGCACGAAAGTGTTTCCACTTGTAATTCTTTAAAAAGTGTAAAAATGTGAGATTCTCTCTTTTTTTTGCGCATCGAAATAAAATTGGGAGTAAAAAGGCTCACTTTATGGAAATAATTCCAAGAATACTATTTATTTGTCAGGGAAAACTTATTGGCTGTTCAAGAAATTGCATTTTGCAATTCTCATCTGTTTGTGTGTCTATTGTAAAGCATTCTGGCATGCTATACAATTCAGACGGATTAGTGAGCTCCATCCATTTACCGACTCTATATACAGTAATCCTGCTTTGTCCTCCTTTATCGTTCCGCTGCATTGTTGGGTGTATTCAGAAATGATTATGCGTTATGTCTGATATTGTGTGGATATTCAATACTATTTTATGTGCACAAAGGAGACTCGGCTACATCAGCAGTTTGTGTGCACTTCTCACATTGTGCAATGGGAGCCATAAAACAATAACAGTGCGATACGTTTTCATAACATGGTCACTACTGCCTACTTTGTCTTATTATATTCTTATTTTACTGTTATATTGTTATTCCCATTGTTGCTTTTTAGTTTTTATTCTTACTGTAATATTTCTCTATTTTGTTTCCATTTAAACCCCCATTATTTACTTTTTACTTTTATTTAAATTGATCTCAACTCTGTACACTGCTGCTGGAATTTAAATTTTCGTAAAGGAACTCTCCTGAAGGAATCAATAAAGTACTATCTATCTATGCACGCATGCGTGTCAGCAAAATCAAACCCTAAAAGAGCAGAACTGCAGAGCTCAGCTTGGCATTGGTTGACAATGTTAAACCAAAAAAAACATGTTGCACTATAGTGATATTTATACTATACAGCAGGGATATTCAACTAAACTATTATGGAAGCCACATTTCCAGAAAGCTACGGATCGGAGGGCTCGACTTTTTCCTTCACCATTAGTCTTTTTTGTATATTTCAAAGAACCAGTGTCCTTTACAGCAAACATTCGATATTGGTATATTTATGTTGTCAAAGTTACAGGAGCGCTTTGCAGTTTTTAAGGACCTTCTGCAAAAAATGCCAGTCAAAGATCATCTCTAAGACAGCACTCAAAAGAATCTGCTGCAGGAGCGCTCTGCACTTTTTAAGGACCTTCTGCAAAAAATGCCAGTCAAAGATCATCTCTAAGAGAGCACTCGAAAAAATCTGCTGCAACAATGTGAGTCTCTCACAAGGTTTTTTTTTTAACTGAACTTGCTGACTTCTATCTGAATAGCCCATATGATAAAAAAGAGAGAAACTAAAAAGGAACCTTGAGGAACACTTTGAGTAGAATTTAAGAATTTGAACATATAACCACTGATTGCATCTGAAGTAAACAAGTCACAGCAACACCTTAGTTACATAAATCACATTACGAAAAAAAATGTATCTGCCGAAAAGGATAGGACTTACAGAGGTGCCTTGAAGAAGGCCTCAATTATGTAATTAACAAGACAAATGTTCTATGTTTGCTAAAGCAAGATTAAAATGTCAATGCAAGGATCTGCCAATGTGTTTACAGTGGTCCAAGTTCCTCTAACAGAAGCACTCCATTTTTTTAAGAAATTATAAGCAAAAATATTTTTCTCCCAAATTTAAAACTTAAGTATAGTATCATTCCCGGGTCAGATTTGGCCCGTGGGCTGGCAGTTGAACAGCCCTGCTTTTCAGTGTACAGTATTCTGTTTGTTTGTGTGTAGTGTATACGCAATTGTCTTTACTTTGAACAGTGGACAAAAGGCATTAATCAGTGTTTTGTTAATTACTCTCCACGTTCCACGGTCGTTGCCAACATGAGCGTTGAAGTCCCCCAGTAGGGCAAGGGAATCACCCGGGGGAGCACTTTCCAGTGCTCCGTCGAGTGTAGCACAAACAACAGTCAGGACCCGTCCTCCTACCCGAAGGCGGAGGGAAGTTACCCTCTCGTCCACCGGGTTGAACTCCAAAATGCAGGCTTTGAGCCGGGTGGAAACGAGAATTGCTACCCCTGCCCCTCGCCTCTCACTGCGTGCAATGGCAGTGTGGAAGAAAGTCAAGCCCCTCTCGAGAGAACAGGTTCCAGAGCCCTTGCTGTGCGTCGAAGTGAATTCGACTATATCTAGCCGGAACTTCTCCACCTCGCGCACTAGCTCAAGCTACTTCCCCTCCAGCGAAGTGACATTCTATGTCCCAAGAGCTAGCTTATGTAGCCGAGGATCGGACTGCGACCCACGTTGCCTCTTCGGACTGTGCCCAGCCAGGCCCATGGGGACAGGCCCGGCCACCAGGCACTCGCCATCATGCCCCAACTCCGGGCCTGGCTCCACAGGGGGGCCCTGGTGACCCGTGTCCGGGTGGGAGAAAACTGAGTCTCGGTTATTGTACGTTTGTATTTCCATAGAAGTCTTCGAGCTGCTCTTTGTCTGATCCCTCACCTAGGACCTGTTTGTCTTGGGAGACCCTAACAGTGGGCATGGAAGCCCCGGACAACATAGCTCCTAGTATCATTAGGACAAGCAAACTCTTCGACATGACAAGGTGGCAAATCAGAGAGGAGAAAGAGCGAGAGGAGTGAGCGGCATATTACCTATTAATTGTTTGGCTAGATGTAAGGTAGATGTGTGGTGCGTTCAGTGATACTCTGGAAACACTCTAAGTCTTGACTTTAATTGGAAAATGATTGTATGCTACAGCATTTATTGGCTCAATGTAAGGTTATTCTAAAGCTATACTCGATATAAAAAAAGCGAACTACGTCAACGTGTTTATTGATATTAAAACCCTGACAGGTGAATACTTTTGATGAAATAGTTGAAGTTAGTATTATTTGCCTATGAAAAGGTGTTCTGTTCAGAAGAGAACATACAGAAGCTAATACACAAAATAAAAGAAGAAATGAAAAAAATATATTGATGGTTTGACAAAAAATAGTTTTTTGAATCTCAGTAAAACCAAAACAATGCTTTTTGGAAACAGTAGAATAAACAAATTGAAATTGAAAGAACAAATTAAATCAAATCCATAAATGTAATAAAGACATGGAATGAACTGGAAATCTCATATAAAAATATACAACATAAGACATGCACTTGGGGATAAGTTGATTGGCAACACTAATGTGAACGTTGTCCGTCTATCTGTGTTGCTCTGCGATGAGGTGGTGACTTATCCAGGGTGTACCCCGCTTACCACCCGAATGCAGCTGAGATAGGCTCCAGCGACCCCCCGTGACCCCAAAAGGAACAAACAGTGGAAAATGGATGGATGGAAGGTGGCAAGAAATATATTCATAATGAATAGAGCAAAATATGTTTGAGACAAAAAATCACTTCATATTCTCTATCCATCCATCCAATTTTCTACCGCTTGTCCTTTTTGAGATCACGAGGGGTGCTGGAGCCTATCTCAGCTGCATTCAGGCTGAAGGCGGGGTACACACCCTGGACCAGTCACAGATAGACAAACAACATTCACACTCACATTCACACACTAGGGACCATTTAGTGTTGCCAATCAACCTTACCTGGGTGTCATTTTAGACCAAGGGTCGGCAACCTTTACCACTCAAAGAACCATTTTGACCCCTTTTCACAAATTTAAGAAAACAATGTGAGCCACAAAACTATTTTGAAATTTAAAATCAATCAATCAATCAATCAATGAATATTTATATAGCCCTAAATCACTAGTGTCTTAAAGGGCTGCACAAACCACAACACAAACCACAACGACATCCTCGGTAGAGCCCACATAAGGGCAAGGAAAACTCACACCCAGTGGGACGTCGGTGACAATGATGACTATGAGACACCATGGAGAAGACCGCATATGTGGTCTTCTTTACCGAGTCGCCTTGTTTAATTGTTTGGTTGTCAAATGTTAAAGTTGTATTATTAAATAGAGGTCGGTGTATAGCAGGAACGATAATCAGCATTTCCGTTTTTTTGGCGTTGAGTTGCAAAATGTAAGCGGACATCCAGTGTTTCATTTCATTAAGACACGCCTCCAGCTGACTACAATCCGGCGTGTTGGTCAGCTTTAGGGGCATGTAGAGTTGGGTGTCATCATCATAACAGTGAAAGCTAACACCGTATTTGCGTATGATGTCACCTAGCGGCAGCATGTAGATGCTGAAGAGTGCAGGGCCAAGGACCGAACCCTGGGGAACTCCACACGTTACCTTAACATAGTCCGAGGTCACATTGTTATGGGAGACACACTGCATCCTGTCAGTAAGATAAGAGTTAAACCAAGACAGGGATAAGTCTGACATACCAATTCGTGTTTTGATGCGCTCTAATAAAATATTATGATCGACGGTATCGAAAGCAGCGCTAAGATCGAGGAGCAGCAATATAGCGTCATCTATATTGCTGCTTAGAATCCATCATTAGCAATAGATCATTAGTCATTTTTGCGAGGGCTGTCTCCGTAGAGTGATTAGCCCTGAAACCGGATTGAAAGGTTTCACATAGATTGTTAGACGCTAAGTGTTCATTTAACTGCTCTGCAACAATTTTTTCGAGGATTTTTTTAAATAAAGGGAAGGTGAGACACCGGTCGGTAGTTTACCAATAGGTCAGGATCGAGGTTAGGTCTTTTAAGGAGAGGATGAATTACCGCTTTTTTGAATGCTAGGGGAACAATGCCAGAGGAAAGTGATACATTTATAATATTTAGCATTGATGGACCTAATAATACAAAGAGCTCCTTGATAAGTTTCCCAGGAAGTAGGTCAAGTAAACATGTTGTTTGTTTTATTCCATTTACACGTTGTAACAATTCTTCTAATGTTATTTCCTCAAAACGAGAGAAACTATTTTGGAGGGCAGTATTCCCCTTATATACAGTCGTATCTGTGTTAATAGAACCCAGTTGTAGCTGGGACACATTGTTTTTAATCTCCTTTCTAATGACTTCAATGTTCTTATTAACGAATTGCATAAAGTCATCTGCTGAGTGGGTGGAGCTACTGGAAGGAGTCCCTTGTTGGGTTAGTGATGCTACCGTACTAAACAAAAATTTAGGATCGTTTTTATTACGGTGGATGAGATTTGAGTAATATTTAGCTTTAGCTAAGGTAAGCATGCGTTTAAAAGTTTTTAAACCATCACTACATGCTTGATGGTGCACCTCAAGTTTAGTCGTGCACCATTTGCGTTCCAGCTTTCTACATAATAATTTCTGAACTCTAGTTTCTTCTGTAAACCAAAATGAAATAACACTGCATTTAAAGTTTTTTTTGTTGCTTTGTGCTATGTATAAATCAGTTTCCTTTGCAAACCAAAATGAAATAACACTGCATATAAAGTTGTTTTTTTTGCTTTGTGCTTTGTATAAATCAGGAGTCTCAGACACACGGCCCGCACCCTAATATGGAGATTGGAGATTGAATGTTAGTGCGACCCGCGAGATTTTTACAGACGCCGCTTGCATCCCTCCCAAATTTTCCGAGGGACATCTGAATTTCATATCTACTACTATCTTGGAAATCAGATTTATTCTGTTTGAACAACAAAGTAAAGGTGTGGTATGATGGAGTGGCATTTAGCACCCCCTACAACTTTAGCAAACAAGTTGTCAACCAAAACACATATTGTATGTGGCTCCTGCAGACACACGTAGGGGACTGCAAGGCATACTTGTTCAACAGCCATACGGGTCACACTGAGGCTGCCAGTATAAACAACTTTAACACTCTTACTAATATGCGCCACACAGTGAACCCACACCAAATAATGTAGCCCGGAAGAGTTAGGGATACATGTGATTCTGGGTATTTGTTCTGTTGTGTTTATGTTGTGTTACAGTGCAGATGTTCTCCCGAAATGTGTTTGTCATTCTTGTTTGTTGTGGGTTCACAGTGTGGCGCATATTAGTAAGAGTGTCAAAGCTGTTTATATCACAACCGTCAGTGTAACCTGTATGGCTGTTGAGTCTATACAACATGTTACTGAGCCGGCAAGCTGTTTGCACATGTTGTAGAAGGCGTCAAAGCCAATGGCTTCATAGTACGCCCTTAGTATTGTTATCTGGGTGACCATCAGCAGATATCAGCGAGAATGGTTGCGACTCCCATTATCTTCTTTATTTCGTGAAATGGGTCAAATTGTCTCTTTGAGTGGTGAAGGTTGCCGACCCCTGATCTAGTGTGTTTGGGCATTGTAAGGAAACTGCTCCTAACTTGGCTCTGAGGTCCGTTAACCGTAAGACTGCCGGATTTAATAGCGGACTTGATGTCTGGCAAACTCCAATCCATGAGGCCCTACGTGCCAATTGAGTTTGCCAGGAGACCACGGACGCTCAGGGAGCTGGACCGTTGGAAGGCAACTGAATTACGACAGTTCTTACTGTACACTGGCCCTGTGGTGCTGGCAGGATTCCTGGACCGGAACATGTACTGTAATGTCATGCTCCTGTCAACTGCTATATCCATGTTGGTAAGCCCTCAACATCTCAACCTTGCTGACTATGCTGGACAAATGCTAAAATCTTTTGTCAACCATTTTGGTGAGCTTTATGGGACAGACCAGATTGTGTACAATGTCTACTGTGTGGTTCACCTGTAGACGAGGTGAAGCGGCATGGCTGTCTGGACTCCTTTTCAGGGTTCCCATATGAGAATCAACTTGGGAAAATAAAAAAAATAATTAGAAAACCTGAGTTCCCTCTACCTCAGCTGATTCGGCGCCTTTCGGAGGTTACAGCTACCAACTCAGATGCTGATGCAGACATGTCACTGAAAAGGGAGCAATTTGTGGGCCCAATTGTTGTTGGCATCGAAGTTCATGCACAATATGGGGAAATGCAATGTGAAAGGTGGACCGTCAAATTATCAACAAGAGACAACATGTTTCTGGTGGGGGATAAAGTCTGGCTTATCAAAAACATTATCAAAAATTATAATGGTGTGTACGCTATTTACACAGAATTTTCCCAGCAGTCTCCATTCTATACCTACCCCTTCAACTCTGACAGAATGAACATATTTTCTGTAAATTATCCATCTGATGAGCAGAAGTTGGTTGAGGTGTCAGCGGTGCTACAGAAATGTGTAGCTTTGCCGTACAAGGATGGTTTTGTGGCCATACCCCTCCTTCACTAAATGAAACAACAAAACAACAACAAAAAAGTTCAAGTTCAAATCAGTTTGAACTTGAACCTTTTTTTTGTGTTTTTTTTTTAACCGATTTGAACTTCTAACTGATCAGTTATGAGTTTAAATCGGTTCAATTAATCAGTTTAAACCAGGGGCGCTCACACTTTCTGCAGGCGAGCTACTTTTCAATTGACCAAGTCGAGGAGATCTACCTCATTCCTATTTATAATTTATATTCATTTATTTATGAAAGAGACATTTTTGTTAACAAGTTAATGGTGTTTAATGATAATACAAGCATGTTTAACACACATAGATTCCTTTCTTTCATGAAGACAAGAATATAAGTTGGTGTATTTGATTCTGATGACTTGCATTGATTGGAATTAGACAGTGGTGCTGATAACGTCCGCATTTTCAAATGGAGGAAAAAAAAAAGTCCTCCTTTCTGTCCAATAACGCATGAAAGTGGTTGGATTTGGCATCTCATTTGTCCAACTTGCATACTCGTTTTTAAACACTTTGTTATGAGAGTAGCATATGTGTATGGCCCTTTAATGTCTGGCAGCAGGTGAGTGACGTCAGTGACTGTGCGGGTGGGCAAGCAAGTGAGAAAGCGGTCGCTGAGGGCGGGGGAGAAATACATTGGCATCAAACTCCGTAGCTTGCTTGCTTGTGCACGCTAGCTTTCTGAGACTCTTATTTTGTTAGCGCAGGCAGGATGAAACAGGGCTTTTATGGTGAAGACAGGAACTGTGCTGTCGGTCTTTAGAGTTTTGACAGTAGGTACGAAGTCTCTAGAAATAAAATGTGTTTCTCTGCATCCGCCCTGTTAGTGATTTTTTTCTTAAGTATGAGCTCGCAGCAGCCAGCGTCATCTCACAAGATCCTCGGGTGCCGAGAATGTCAAACAACTGACGAAAGTGAAGTCTTGGTATGATTGATGATTGCTCATTTTTATGTCTATTTTTTAATGCCTGGGTTGAGATCGACTGACACATCCTCCGAGATCGACCAGTCGATCGCGATCGACGTAATGGGCACCCCTGGTTTAAACAATCAATTCAAGTTACAAACTCTAATACTATAGTTGACTACCGACTTCTGACTATGACTTCCATTAGTCTGGATGAAAAATAGCTGTAAGTATTATACAAAAGTTGGTATTATTCCATTTATACACTACACCCATAATTTCAAACCCTACTTTACGATTGAGCTGAAGTTATGACTATTATGACCTGTACTTTTACCTTTTTTATAGTTCTTACCACCTTGGGGCAGCATTCAGGTAAAATCTCGGCTCATCTTACTTGCTTATTTGTATTCACTAACACCTGTCCATGCTTTTGTCCACGTTGTTCCTTTGACGATGAATAAATACACCTTTTCTTTCCTTCTGCATTAAGGATGCCTTTTCATCTGAGCAAATTTCTAATTAAAGGGGACATTGCGGTTGTTCCAAGTAGAGTGTATGATGATGGGATTGTTTTCTGGCCCAGCTATAAAAACACAAAGAGAATGAAAAGGGCCGCTTCAAATGAGGAGCAACATGAGCCAAACTATTCAAGATTTGATGTTTCCAAACTTGCAGTATGCAAATTCATAAATTTCTTGTTTAAAAATAACGTCATAGTTGCTTCTTTCTGCTTGGAACAACCTATTCTGTCTATGTTCTGACTAGGTCTCTTGTAAGAGAGAGACCTGATTCATCATCAATAATAATAATATTCTGTTCAGCTCTACAGCTAATTTGAAACTCATGTTCATTTTAACATATTCAATTTTAGACAACTACAAAGACGCATTAAAAATAATGCAACAATATGGAAAGGGCTACTACACCTCAGACCTGCAATCTGAGGCAAATAATGAGGAGCTGCCAGAAAAAAGGAACAGGAAGCCAGTGTAAGTGTGTTCTGTCTTGTTTTTGTTGTGTTTCTACAGTATTAGGAAGGTTCTTTCCGGTAGCATTCAAAAATAGACCAAAGATGCTGGTACTATATGTACATTTGGCAATTTCGGTAATGTCATGTTTCTTTTTCAAATGTAATCTACTTAATACCAATGTCATATTTTGTATTGTGTAAGCATACTTGGCTTTGGATGCTACATAACATAAATATATCTGTCTTGTAATCTTGTTTGATTACAGGTGCTGTAAGAAAAAATATGGTGACAAGGTCAGCCACAGACGCTGACGTCACCAAACACGCAATCAGGTGGTTCAACCTGGCGGCGGATCGGGCAGCGAGGAGACGGAGTCTCGCCTCCACCTCCACAGACAGAGGAATAGAAATATGTATCAATAAAAAACCTTTATTGAACTTCTTGTCATTCACCAGTCATTCATTTTCTGATATGTTAGCTGTGCATGGAGCAGCATTTCTTTGAAATTGTAGCATAATAGAGTAAATATTTATATTTACTATATTTACTATTTATATATATATTTATATATTATATATTTACTTTCTAGAGTGAAATGACCATTTTCTGTTTCTGCCTATTTTGTTAGTTTGAAAATACAAGGCAGTGCATGTTTATAAATATGCATTGCCTACACTGAAAAAAGTGACTTTCTGGTGCTGTAAACTCTATTAGACGAACTGTCATAATTTATACCTAATATTTTTTACATTCAGTAAGAACTAGAGTTTCTTAAGTAAAATTAAACATTTTATTAACGTAATACATGGATTATGGGGGAAGAGTAAGTTTTACTTATGTTTCCTCATACTATTTAATGTTTAATAGTTGTACGTACAGAAACCTAAAAATATTACATAAACTTTAAATTTAGTGTTTTGAAACGCATGCACGACGACGCATGCGCACAGCACTACAGGCTCTGGCCGACTGGCTCTGCTCTGGACTTTAGAATCACTTCACAGAGCACTGCAAGGTGGCATTATGGGTAATTCTTATATTGCATTTATAATGTGTTACAGAGTCGATGTTTATCAGAAATGTATTTGGTGTGGGTTCACAGAGTGTGGCGCATATTAGTAAGAATGTTAAAGTTGTTTATATCAAAACCGTCAGTGTAAAGGGTATGGCTGCTGAACAAGTATGCATTGCAATCTCACTAAATCCAGCGGGATGCATGCGTCATTCCGGCATGCACGTAGAATGTTTTACAAGTGGGCGCGTTGACATGCGGAGAAGCAGTAGTCTCCAACCACCGTGCCGCGGCCGCTAAATATTTATATGTTAAATTATTACAATCGCACTTACACTTTCTCCTGCATCTCGGTGGTAAAGCGCTGGAGTGAGAAAAGATTACAAGATAACTAGCGCTCCGACGGATTTGGATGTGGTTGTCTTTTTATTTCCTAGTCAGATTTTAGAACAGCTAAAGTGTAGCCTTTTACATAGACCTTGAATTTGGAATGTGTGAATGAAGACATAACAATCTGTTATCTCAACTGTCCAAGGTAGGGAGGAGAAGAAGAGGGGCAGGTGAGAGTGAGTGAGGAGGGAGAAACTGCCATTTTAGGATTAGATCAATTTGGACCGAGCTTTGAAATGTTGTATCTACATTGATCTCCCAAGGCGCTTTGGTTATTAAATAGAAAAATGAGCAACCTCTGTCTCTGATTGATTTAAAACCAGCTTATGTGTCATCAAACAATCTGGGGGCGTTGACCGAAGGAAGAACGGGTCAAAACGCAACAACAGCTATACAGGGAAAAATGGTATATAAAATGTACTTAAAATTTTGAGTAAAATGATGTTCCTGCCAATGAAAAACAAATACACTTTACTTAATTTGATTAAATAAATATAACTTAAAACTTGGATGTAGGTAATTAACTGTTACTTTATATCTTCACAACTATTATGTTATATGGTAAGTAGAATTTACTTGATACTGGCAAGTGAGTGTTACTTGATATTGCACCATTAAATTTTACTTAAATCATTTGCGTGCAAATACATACAATATTTTTTTTAAGCAAATCTTATGAGGTTTTTTTTTAGTGTAAGCTTATAAGCTTAGGCCTATAATGCTGTAGTAGGGCCTAGTGATATGTCACTTGGATAAAATAGGAAACTAACACTATAGCGTTAGTTTCCTATTTTATCCTACAGAAAGAACAGAAGGGATTTTGAAAATAAGATAAAAGGGTCCAAAAGATGAGCCAGGGTTTTTATGAGTCCGTTGCTGGTTCGGGGCGGATGTATGTGCAGGTCCCAAGCACACCCGCCGCGGAGGTAAGGTTTTGATCATGGATGCGGAGCGGATCCGTTCCTGAATACGGGTCCGTTCCGGAAAGCGCGATACTTCCGCGGGGGATCTGCCACAGGCTCTTTTTGCTGTGTAGGCAGTGTGCAAGCCCAGTTAAATATTGCATCTGGCTGTTAGCTGCGCACGTGTGCTATGGCAAGACATATTTGATCAACAGCTACACAGGTCACACTGAGAGTGGTCGTAAAAAAATCTTTAACACTGTTACAAATATGTGCCACACTGTGAACCCACACCAAACAAGAATGACAAACACATTTCAGGAGAACATCCGCACCGTAACACAACATAAACACAACAGAACAAATACCCAGAATCCCATGCAGTCCTAACGCTTCCGGGCTACAATATACACCCCCCACCACCACCCTCCCTTCTTGCGTCACTTGAGGTGGTGTATATTGTAGCCCGGGAAAGTTTGGGCTGCAAAGTGTTCTGGGTATTTGTTCTCTTGTATTTAAGTTGTGTTAGGGTGCGGATGTTCTCCCAAAATATGTTTGTCATTCTTGTTTGGTGTGGGTTCAAAGTGTGGCTCTTGTGTTTAAGTTGTGTTAGGGTGCGGATGTTCTCCCAAAATATGTTTGTCATTCTTGTTTGGTGTGGGTTCAAAGTGTGGCGCATATTTGTAACAGTGTTAAAGTTGTTTATACGGCCACCCTCAATATGACCTGTATGGCTGTTGACCAAGTACGTCTTGCAGCCTATTACGTATTTCTGTACAAGGCTCATACAGCATGTTACAGAGTCGGCATTATGGTTGAGTGATATAAATGTGTGCGCAATGACACGTTGCATAGCAGTAATTCTGTTTTTGGGGGCACGTGAACCCTTTGGGGTACTTGAAAGTATGCCAAGGGTAAAGTGAGATGTATTAAAAATATTGTGATAATTCATAAATCCTTTACAAATATATTTGTTGAAAAGTACTTCAACAAAATATAATTGTAAGATCATAAACTGTGAAAAAATAATGCAACGATCCAACATTCAGTGTTGACAGCTAGACTTTATATGGACATGTTCCATAAATATTGATGTTAAAGATTTCTTTTTTTGAGAAGAAATTTTTACAATTAAATTCATTAATCCAGATGGATCGCTATTACAATCCCCAAAGAGGGCATTTTAAGTTGATGATTACTTCTATGTGTAGAAATCTTTATTTATAATTGAATCGCTTGCTTATTTTTGACAAGTTTTTTAGTTATTTGTATATCTTTTTTTCCAAATAGTTCAAGAAAGACCACTACAAATGAGCAATAGTTTGCACTGTTATACAATTTAATGAATCAGAAACTGATGACATAGTGCTGTATTTTACTTCTTTATCTCTTTTTTTCCAACCAAAAATGTTTTGCTCTGATTAGGGGGTACTTTAATTTAAAAAAATGTTCACAGGTTGTACATCGCTGAAGAAATGTTCACAGGTGGTACATCACTGAAAAAATGTTGAAAACCACTGTTGTAGAGGACGTTAAAGGCAGTGCAGTCACGGTAGCCCTTAATAATGTCGGCCGGGTGAAAATTGGGATAAATTCAGGAGAATGGTTGTCGGGAGATGTACTGAAATTCAGGAGTCTCCCGGAAAAACCGTGAAATTTGGCATGTATGTTGCTAGGGCGGGAAAGCCATTTATAGAGGGTGAATTCATTAAAAAGTGCATGTTAGATTTTTCAAGAAATATTTTCTAGCGGCCCAGCCTCACCCAGTTTCTGCATCCAGTGGCCCCCAGGGAAATTGTGTTTGAGACCCCTGCTCAAAATCCTTGACTGAAAACCACAACACCACACTCCCTGTTTAGTTCTCCAAACATGTAGATTGTTGAATTTAGCTACATTCAAAGATTAGCATCAATACAATGGCCCATCGAATCCTAAATCACAATGCACCAGCGTAACTTAAGCACTTTGTCCGGTTTACATCTGCTGTGACAACTACAAACACACGAGCCTCCACAGGGGGCTGTGTAGCGTACCAAGATGTAAAATATCTTTTGCACAATCAGCCTTTTCAAATAAAGCGATAAAGGAAGGGAACGACCTCAAAACAAACTTAAAAACAGATTACTCATTACTCATTACTCAATTGAAGTTAAAAAGTGGCTTTGGACCAATCAAAGTTGCTAACACAGTAACTAAGGTGGGCACTCTGTTTGACACATCAACTTAATCTGTATTATATTTATCCATTAGAGCATTTTTGTTGTAAATTGTGAGGTGTGTCTGTTAAAATCATAGTTGTTTTTACAAGTGATGACGGATGTGTACAACAGCATGTATTGTCTTTGTGTGATGATGTAAATGAGGTGTGGTTGTAATGTACATTAAGTATGTGTCCATGAAAGGGCATTTTATGAATGTTCTTAATTTGATTACATGCTATAGTATGATTTTACTGTCATAATCGTATTACATGATTTTTGTATCCCTTTAATTTGGGTAACCAGGGACTGCAGATGGAAATTAGCTGTTTAGCTATAATCTGGTACAGAACTGAGCTTAATGTTGAGCTTAATGTTTCTGTGCATTATCCCTTCAAATAAAGATTAAACCTATCCCCAGGTGCATGTTTTCAGAGGTGGGAGGAAGCCAGAGTACCTGGAGGGAACATGCAAACTCCACACAGAAAGAATCCGATGAACTCAGGACCTTCGTATTGTGAGGCAAATGCACTAACCCCTGTCCACTTGAAAAATTGGACATGACGAAACAATTGATTTTAATTAGATTTGGGCGAGTGGCGGTTGAACCATCAGGAGACGTCTGATATACATCGTTCTGAGATCAGTATCCTTTGCCAGTCAAAGAGCCATTTAAGACCCGTGTCATGAAGCGGTCGCGGAGGCAAAAACTCGAACATGGGAAGAGTTTGGGGAAGCCATGGAAAACGACTTCCGGACGGCTTCGAAGCGATTCTGGACCAACATACGCCGCCTCAGGAAGGGGAAGCAGTGCACTATCAACACCGTGTATGGTGCGGATGGTGTTCTGCTGACTTTGACTGCGGATGTTGTGGATCAGTGGAGGGAATACTTCGAAGACCTCCTCAATCCCACCAACACGTCTTCCTTTGAGGAAGCGGTGCCTGGGGAATCTGTGGTGGACTCTCCTATTTATGGGGCTGAGGTCGCTGAGGTAGTTAAAAAGCTCCTCGGCGGCAAAGCCCCGGGGGTGGATGAGATCCGCCCGGAGTTCCTTAAGGCTCTGGATGCTGTGGGGCTATCTTGGTTGACAAGACTCTGCAGCATCGCGTGGACATCGGGGGCGGTACCTCTGGATTGGCAGACCGGGGTGGTGGTCCCTCTCTTTAAGAAGGGGGACCGGAGGGTGTGTTCCAACTATCGTGGGATCACACTTCTCAGCCTTCCCGGTAAGGTTTATTCAGGTGTACTGGAGAGGAGGCTTCGCCGGATAGTCGAACCTCGGATTCAGGAGGAACAGTGTGGTTTTCGTCCTGGTCGTGGAACTGTGGACCAGTTCTATACTCTCGGCAGGGTTTTTGAGGGTGCATGGGAGTTTGCCCAACCAGTCTACATGTGCTTTGTGGACTTGGAGAAGGCATTCGACCGTGTCCCTCGGGAAGTCCTGTGGGGAGTGCTCAGAGAGTATGGGGTACCGGACTGTCTTATTGTGGCAGTCCGCTCCCTGTATGATCAGTGTCAGAGCTTGGTCCGCATTGCTGGCAGTAAGTCGGACAAGTTCCCGTGAGGGTTGGACTCCGCCAAGGCTGTCCTTTGTCACCAATTCTGTTCATAACTTTAATGGACAGAATTTCTAGGCGCAGCCAAGGCGTTGAGGGGATCCGGTTTGGTGGCCACGGGATTAGGTCTCTGCTTTTTGCAGATGATGTAGTCCTGATGGCTTCATCTGGCCGGGATCTTCAGCTCTCACTG